>NC_056733.1:402554179-402616679 GCF_019279795.1 Protopterus annectens
AGAGGTGAAATATGACACATATCTTTGCAGAAACCGATTTCCCTAATCTGTGTATTTCTGAGACATCAGTACCCGTTCAGACAAAATGAATCCATGAACATTCCAACATGAGCAAAAGACATAACACACTAATACAATCTATTACTAATTCACTGAAAACATTATGCATTTGTCAAATACCATCATACACAAAAATATCCCCACAGGAGATAAAGCTACCTACTTATCTCCATGTGATGATTGTGCCCAAACACTGCACTAGAATTCGGGCTTATGTCAGATAATCAACTTTTTGGAAACTTGATCATCATATGGTTGAGACCACGTGTTCAACTTTCTGCAAACTCAGATGAAACAAAACAAAAATCTACATTTCTCCAGGGGGACAAGCTGCACCCCCCATGCCCATTGCAAATTATAAATGCCAACTCCAAGATCGCACTACACTGGGGAACAGGGTAAATTCCTCAGTCCCCACTGTACTGTGATCTCCATACAAATGCTTTAAGTTTTCTGAAAGTTGGCCATATGGTCTCAACAGTATAAGTTCGAGTTTCAGAAAACTCGATCATCTGACATGAAACCCTAAAATCCTATTCGAACATTTGTGTTCATCCCCAAAAAGGAACGGAATGGCAATTCTTGCATTTCCTGTACTCGTGCCTTACCAATCACTTCATCCATTCCACTTTTACACAAATTGAGCACCATACTTCATAAGAAACACACATTACACAATATAGTGAACCACTTGAAACATGCTTACATGCAAACACCATTCATGTAAACAAGCTGCATCATATGTATACCAAGGATGATGTCATTAGACTTCTACAAATCTGATTCGTACATTTGGGGAGCAGACACAACTATATTTTCCGCGTACACATTATGTAAAATGGCACAGGAAAAAATAAGTATCACTCTAAAAACTAAAATATGGATATATAGATGCAGTTAGCAATCTGATAAAAGTGAACTTTGATTCGCAACACATGCTACATGTACTTTAAGATACAAAACTTAATTTTGCTAAAGACAGTGAATGAAAAATATCTCAGACTGCTTGAGAAAAAAATAACCTAATTGATTTTTGTAAAGATAATGAATGAAAAATAGATTAGATTGTCTGGGAACCATAGAGCATAAGATAAATGCCACCAAATACATGAGACTCTATGATGTCATATATATATATATATATATATATATATATATATATATATATATATATATATATATATATATATACATATCTCCTAAAATACCGGTTTGTTGACAGATACATCATGTATCTGCATGTTTTTCATTATTCACAGTTTTTTTTTTTTTTTTTGCTAATTGCATGTTAGATACTATATTGTGAAGTACAGGTATGAAAGCTGCACCCTACTTAAAGTCACAGCCATGGCCTTTTTCTGTCCCAGTTACAATGGATCCATACAGATCTGTACAATGCTGAAAAACTTAAAAAAATTAATAAATAACGTGAAGATGGGACTGGGGTCTATGGATTAAGATGTCTAAAGTTAGACTGGTACAGGTGCGTAGCAGTTATATATTTACTGTCTTACCATTGCAATAGGAACAATCCCAACAGGTTTTGACTGGCTTACAAAGATCTCTGAGGTGACCACACTGCCTTCGATGCCCTGACCAGTGTACTCCACTTGCCAACTTATCGAATGAGTGTTGTTTAAAGTGCTGATGTCTTCAACTTTAACATCCACTTGCAGAATTTCATGGAGAGCGCCATCATCCCTATAAGGGAGGCAAAGCATGAATTAAACATACATGAAATTTAATGTTAACTCCATATGTTAAGTATGTATAACAATAAATTATGTCATCTGTAGTTACAGATATTTCTTTTAGGTAAGAAAAGCTTAAAAAATATTTGAATTCAGGTCAGAGACCTTGATGTTCCTCAAGTGCCAAAAATTGTCTGGAAGAAAAAATAAATTAGTTTGAGGGTTAATAGGCTCATTATACATTTACATAGTGCAATGGTCATTTTGCCACATGGCTATTTTTTAAATTGTCTTTTTATTTGCACACAGCACTGCTTCACTAATTATAGGTTACTATCAAAACAAACAAAGACAGTTATGTACCAAAATGACATCCAGGCTTCTCAGCATGTAACTCTGGCAGTGACACCACGTTATGCAAAACATATGCTTAATTATAACTCTGTCGGAAAAAATTGCTTACTTTTCTGTACCTCAGAAGACTAGTCTTTGGAACAATAAGATAGTAATGAATAATTTTAATAAAACAGAATATGTTGCTTTAAAAGAAATAGTCCACTAGGAAAAGAGATGTGTTGGTCACATGAAGTATAAAGAAATATGTGACTCGTTCAATCATTTATTAAACAAAGTAAAACAAAAAACAAAAAAAGGCACTTTAGAATGATATAAAATCAAACCTAAAAAGTTTGAACTGCTCCCTGTCACATTTTGAAAAACTTCAGGCGTAACAAACCTTCCACAGCACAACGTGCATGAGTGCATACCAAAACCTGAATAATTCTTTAAGATTTAAAAACATGGCCCTCACAGAAAAAAATGATCAAGCCACAGATATACGAGTAAGCATGTTTCAAAGGACAATTCTGCTTCACATATGTCAGACATATTACTTTGATATTTCATTCATTGCTCAAATCTTACTGTAGAATGCCAAAATACTTGATGTTTTTATTTGCTAGGTGGTCAAGTACAAAGAACAACTATGTTGGATAGCATTCCAGTCTAAATAAACTTAATATTATCTCAATTATTTAAAAAAAGTAGATTAGAATATCTTAAATGAATTTATAAAACAAACAAAATTAATAAATATATTGAAGCTATTTCTTAATATTCGCAACCTTTAATAACAAGAAATTTTAAGGTTATAAACTATGACTGTATCCACAACACAATAACACAATGAAAGAATAAAGTATTTAGCTCATTTTAAGCCAACAGTGTTACCCTGTATTGACAAGATGTTGAGGCTAGAACCTATAATAAAGGATACTATGCAGTGACTTTCAGTTAGCAAATGGATGCAAATATTTGTAAAAAAATAGCTGACCACTGGTTATATATAATTTAAGAGCAGGGCAACGGCAGATTTTAGTCTGCCCTTTAAGTTTATTCAGTAATCATCTATCTCAGTCTTACTCTTCAACCCCCTTATCCCCCTTCTCAGTGCCCTCTTGAATGTCTCTGAAGATTTCCTTTCTACCACCCCCGCTGCAAGCCCACTTACTGGATCCATAGACTGGTTGGACATTCTTATTTGGTGCCCCTTCCTCTCTCATATATCCTTATTCCCAACTCCTTCACATATCCGTGACATAAACTGGTCCACCCCTATTGTAGTTCTGTACCTCCTCTAGTATCTAGTGAGAAGAATTCCAGCTGTGCTAGTCTATTACCACATTATTTCCCCAAATAACATGCATCCTTGGAGCCTTTTGTTCTGGACTTTTTCCAGAAGTCTGATGTCTTTCTTTCTCCATCTTTAGTCTCCAGAGCTGCTCATAGTAGTCAAACTGTTCTCTGGCAAGGACAAAGTATAAATTCTTTGTTTTTGGAGTCTATCTCCCAGGTTATATGCCAACATTCTGTTGGCTACTAACACTGCTGGCTAAGCGCTATATACAACCTGCAAAGAAGTCTGCATCATCTCATTTGTAATAACGTGGTTCATGCACTGAAGTTGTGATGAGATCCCGGTCTGACCATTGTGCTCATTGCATTGACTGGTCACAGTAATGCATTTGCTTTCTGATCTTTTAAAAGACCAAAGGACAATCCTGTTTTTGCCCCACGAAAATCCTTTGCTGATAGGAAGATAGCTTCCTTATTAACTAAACATGGTAATTTAGCCAGTGGTCAGCTTTAAAGAGCTGAAATTCAACACCAATATTTGATTTATTCCTTGATCTTTTCATATTACAACTGGATACAGTGTTTTCTTGCAGGTTATGAAGACTGAAGGACAAGAAGCATCCACTTTTAACATCTGGTCTCATTGAACATTTGAGAAAGATGATGTCTGTTTTCTACAAGAAAAATGTTCAAGATACCTATGGCAACTACCACTGTTTTGCAAAGCACAAAATTTAACATGAAATGCGGCTTAACTGGTTTATCTTAGACACAGACAACAGTTATTGGGAGCCCACCCCAAACTCTTCTGGTAGAAGATTAAATATCTAAATAAACGTTTACCTTTTTTACAAATTTTAATATTCCCACAGCCAACAGCTCAACCTCTGTTGATCACAGACAGTCAGGTCAAAGAAACATCATCATCAACTGACCACCCCACTTACGATTTAATAAAATGCAGGAACTACTCGACGAACTCCAAACTGCTTTATGCTCCTAGTGGTCTCCAACTTGCCCACCTTACTTAAGGCTTCTGGTCCTGTTATAGCAAACCCCCCCCACACACACCTTCAACCACACTCATGTCACACAGTCATGGGGACCCCACTGCATCCTTTCAAGCATGCTGTTCTCTACCTGCTGCCCATGGTATTCTTCCCAATAGCACCAAAGGACTGATGATATATTACTAAACTAAAGCAGCAGCCGGAGAGACCATAGAGATTCCTCACCAGAAGAATCCAGGGCCTCAAACATCTACCTTACACAGATAGCTTAAAAGTCCTGTCCCTCTACTCAGTTTCATACAGACACCTCAGAGGTGACCTCTGCCAGGCATATAAAGCAATCTTAGACTCCACCTTGATGGGACTGCTGCATATCTGTAAGTCTGGCTCCACTCAAGTAACCCGCATGTGCGACCTCAACCTGGTCTGTGACATCAATAGGACTCGTTGGCAGGACAGATTTGTGTTCCACAGATTCCCCATCTATGGAATAGACTCACTCTCCATGTCAAGCAGAGTACCTCATTATCCCTTTTCAAGCGCAACCTGGATAACTGGATGGGAAACAGAAAATACACCCCTGGGATTTGACCTGTGTCCCTGCTGGACAGGGATTTGGGTGCTGATTTGTCTAAACACTTTGCTAGGCTTATAAGGGCCTCAGGGCCAATAGCGTAGTAACTTCCTATGATCCTGATCCTGATCCTATGATCCTATGGGAGGATAGTCTGAGTCAGTGCTTCGTTGATAATGTTTTTTTCACAGGTACATCGGTTTAGAAATAGGGATAGCACACTGGGTGACTGTTACCAACTCATTTATTACTAATTGCAAGAAGAGTTTATTCACAAGTATTTTCTCTTTTAACTGAAGAGGATTTCATGTAGTTAACTATCCTGTTCTAATTAGTAAATTTAAAATACTTGGATCTGGTGAAGATCAAGCTTCTGAAAAAATAAAATAAATAAATAAAAACTTTAGTTAAATTCAGTGCCTCCTTATCAGACACAGTTTATATTACAGCTGTAATGGTTCAGATATGAATAATGAGGCCAGTACTGTTTGCTGCTTATCAAGACTCTGAAACTTCAGTAGTTTCAGGTTACAATATACAAAAATAAGCCAGTGCTCTTCAGACAAGATACGTCCACTCTAACTATTCATACAGGGATGTTTTAACAGTCCCTGCACTGGTTACATTAAAATGAACAGTGACACAACAGATGAAATGAGAACTGATAAAAATGAAATATGCCTTAGAGTACACTTGTTTAATCACACAAACTTCAAAGCTTTCTAAGTCAACATAAATAGATGAAAGTCTTTTTTTCACTGAGCTTAACTCTCATTTGAAGACAGGTGAAGAACATGTCCTTAGCTGAAATATTTTTATAAGGTATCAAGTCTCTTTAGTTTCAATGCTGGAAATCAATAAGAATTTATCTTCTTATCACTAAATTAGAGTACATCCTTCCCGTTGTAGCTCTGAGTTCCCTGTGTAACACAGGTGTCCTGCAATCATCATAAACATGATCTGCAGTTTACTATCCTTATTGGGTCATAAAGAACACCAGGTACTGCAATGGCAGCCATGCTTGCTACCTTCACTCACCATTAAGCTCTTACACCTTGATTAACATTCCTGTTAAACTGCAAGAGTCATCTTTGAGCCTCAAATGTCTAGCTGTCAGTTAGAGGCACATAGAAAGCATCATGAAAAATATCACCTGCAATCACCTTCTAAAGGATATCAGGAATTAGCTGGATGTTAATAAAAAAATTTTAGTCAGAATTGTCATCATTAGCAGCAGCAGCAGTTCTCTTCTTCCCCCATTTTAACATAGGCCAGCAATTCATGTCAACTGTCACTACCTGCCTGCATTTAGAATCATGATGGACTGTCATAGGTCTACTCTCATACAATTAATGCACCTTTTGGTTGGATGTCTTCATCTCCTCTTACCTTCTTTCTCTTTCTCCCAAATATAATCTTAAATCTGCCCCACAATGAGCATCCTGAAACCCATGCCAAGTACTTCATTCTCCATGATTTCAAGCTTGCTCAGCTGCTATGGCTTAACTGCTCTGGTTTCTCTACAATACAGGAGCACTGATCAAACCACTATTTTTTGCTCCTTACTTTTCAACTTATTTGGCATTTGTCTGTCACAAAACTGCCTCTGGCACTGTGCAAGTTGTCTGCAGAACCACCAATTCCAGTCGTGGCTTCCTCAGTCAGATTTCCCTTCTCTCTAACTATAAACTATTTGCCTGTTCCATATTTTCACTTCTATCTCAATTCTGGGCTTCTAATTTCTACTATTTCTTGTCATGATCATTGACTTGTCTGTATTCTGTTTGATCCCATGAGCCACTGGAGTTGCATTCCATTCCCCTATCATTTGATGACGTTATTAACCAGAGTCTGCTTCTAGTGCAACATTAATTGATGCAGCAGCTTTTGTGATCTGCCTCCTCCAAACTATTTACTGATGTAGAACATCCCCACTATAAACTTAATCAGCCTAAAATCTGAACCCTGATGTATGACCACTCCCTCTGAGAATCTACTTGTGAGTCTAAACATTGTTTGTTCTTATGACATTAGGTCCTTGTACATAGTCTGTACAAATTCTACCAATATGTCCAAGGTTTCAAAACAAAACAGAAATGCCCATATCTTTCTTGGGACATTTTAGATGGCTTCTCCATGTCTAGGAATGCACAGTGGGCTTTGTCTCAATGCAAATATATGGCCAGTGGTACTACATGCTTATTTGAATCTGAACTGCCCATCTCCCACATTACCTTCTGCTACAATGTGCATTTATTTATCGACCAGCCTGTCCTGCCCATCCATGCAATGTGACAGGTGTTTGATATCTGTGCTGTAAACAGCTGTAAAAATTGCCTTTGTTCTTGTACACTGGAATAAGATGCTTAATTTCCAGTCATCTGGGACAAGCTTGCCTATTTCCATACCATTATAAACACCCTCAGGAGCCATTTTCCCCTAATTTACTCAACATCTTGATCATATCTGCCTCAACATCATCTCAGCCTGCTTCTTGGTCTGACCTCATTTCCTTAGAGGACTTCATAATTCAACTAGGGTAGGTTCTCCTTCCTCTTTTGTCATATGCATGTAGATGTACATCATCTGTAAGGCATTCCAGAAACCTCTTGAAGTACTCCTTCCATCTGCCTTAATGTCCTTTGGACTGGTAAGTACATTGCTGCTAGGATTCCTTTCGAATTACTTCTACCAACTATGTTCTTCATTACTACCGTGCAACCTCACAGAGGTAGTCTGAACCACCTGTTGAGTCATTTTCTAGAAGATACTACAGATTCTCAAATGCCTTGTTCTTTACCATTTGGACTGCTCCTTTAGCCAGCTTCTCCATTAGGCATCCAATGATCCTTATCCTGGTCCACCTTTTCTATCTCCCACTTCTTCCTGCATTACTACATTTTGGTAACCCTTCTGGACTTCTGCATTCCACCATTGGTTTATGTGCCTTCTTTTCACAGCTGTTTCCACATCAGACTTCCAATTTTCATGCATGCTTTTCTGATATTCTGCCCTTCTTTTGCTCCTTAAATTTTCTCTTCACCCTGAGGTACTAAGGTCACGAGTATTTCTTTGAACCTTCACTTTCACTACAGTCAACATCTAGGCCTTCACTTAATCTTATTTGACTTCAGAGTATTCGCTGATCACTGCCTGCAGCTGATTGTGGCCAACAGCCATTAATGATTGGGGGAGGGAGTCAACCATTTCACTAGGGATGGCTTTGATGACTTTGCAATCTTTAATTTGCCCCCATTGTCTTGTCTTTACTAAGATAACATCCATGATTTTCACTCTGGCTAATCAGTTTTATAAGTGATATTGTGATCGTCTTGATCAACCATGCATTGGTCACCATTAAACAATTTGCCAGGGAGGAGTCTAAAATAGCCTTTCCTTCATTATTCATCTCATCACAGCTGCATGGACACAGGTAATCCTTATATTCTGTTCTACCTGTCCAGATATGAGCATTCAGGTCACCAGTTATCAGGAACAATCCATTTTGTCCTACTTTTGAATAATCATGGAAATTGCTGCCTGAATTACCTCTTTATGTCATCATCAAAGCCCTGCTGTAGAGTACAGGCAGAGATTGTAAAGGCTGCTTTATATTAACAATAGACCCTGATTGCCATGTCTCTATTATTGATTCTGACATCCCTATCTATCATCAGAAGACTCCATCTCACCACAGTTCCCTCACCATTTCTAGTCCTCATCTTCACAAGTAGACTCTGGACCTCATACAAAGAAACTTTGCTGGTCTGTCCTATTACCTTGACTCATGGACATGCAGGATATCCAGTCTCTGCACCATTTTGTCAGTCACTTCCAAGCTGCATCCTGTCAGTGAACCTCTTTTCAGCGTATTAGTCCTTAGTTCACTTTGACAATTTGATTAGCTTTTTGTCCAGCTGCTACCATGTAAGCCAGACTGAATAACTGTACACCGGCTTGGGGGGCACACACTGGACAAAACGGCAAAGTAGATACCTTTTAGCATCCACCATTAGGATTGTTACCTGATGTAGATTGGAGTACTTCATGTGCTCAACCTCCTTAACATGGACAAATGCCCAAGCCCCTTTTAGTGATAAGCTGACATGACCAAATCACCTAGAGCCAATTCCTATACTGCAAGTGGCTAGCCCTGATACTGCATGCAACCTGTGGTCTGTATTTTTCTGTGTAGAGAATAGTATGAACCACAGATGATACCTAAAGCAGTTGGTCCATATGATCCTTCTCTTGAAAGACACCATTGAGAATTTATGTGGATGCCAATTGCTCCAGTCATCTTCTGTGAATTTTGGTGGTGGGCCTCTGAGTTCATCTAGTAGGGCTAGGATTAAATCATGTACCATGCATCCTTGAGGCAGACTTGTAGACACCTAACATTCACCTGTAAACGTGACTGTTAGAGAGATAATAGATAACTGCAATGATATATAAACTCTTTTAACCACCTTTAGAATGTTTGGGTGTTTGTTATACTCTTTATTCCTTTTTGAATCCTAGTTTCTATCTGCAATGCCTACTTGCTTAACCATATTGCCCACATACAAGACCTTCTCATGACACTTCATGAATTGTTTTACCGTTTTATACATCATTATTAAAATGGCTCAATATATATCCATTATTTTATGCTATATAAATCATAACTGCCTCACTTTGTACAACATTTATTTTTATTTATTTATTTTTATGTAATATTTGTGCTTTGTGAGCACACTGATGGCTGAAAATGGTCTTACGACTAGCCCACCTATGTGGATAACAAACAAGCCAAAAAAATCTGGATCCTCTTTGTACTGTTTTACTCCTGCATCAGCCCTGCCCCCACACTATTAATACATTCTGCAAAAGAAAATAACTTCTCAAAACATGCAAGGCATTTACGGGTCTATATTAGGTAATCAAACATTCAAAAGTTCCAGTATCATATGGTCGACACCAAATGAACGAACTTTTAAAAGTTTGAAAATCTAATAAAAAAAAAAAATAAATTACACAAATAACCTACCTGAATGCTTTAAGTGGGGGGACAAGCCACCCTGCACCCCCCGCTCTTTAAATATACCAACTCCAGGATTGCACTACCGGATAAGACTATGACTGTTTTTTAATATTTATATTTTACTTTTGTTACTAAGGTTATAAAGATTGTAAAATGCAAGTAATCAAATATTTACTGTACTTTCATGGTTGCATGGGTCAGTACTGCATATTACCAACATTGCGGTTTATACGAGAGTCATGTTAACTAGTAGGACATTTTCCTCTTTGTACACGGATGGTTTGATGCTCCGTTTAATGTTGAAGCAGTTTTTAAATCACAGTTCTGTTAAGTATGTGTACATCCTGTAGTTTCTATGTCTTTGTTTATGAATGCTGACTAAGGTGATCTTAGCATGAACTAGCGGACAGTTAATGTTATGCTCTGTCACCTGTTTCTGTCTATTGCAAGCCTAATCGGCTTTTTTAACTAGAGAGATCGCTTGTATTTTAATGAACGCTATGCTACGTAGGTACGCACAATAGTCAGTACTGCTTATTTCCATCATTGCGGTTGTACGAGAGTCATGTTGACTAGTAGGACATTCTCCTTTTTGCACACGGATGTTTTGATGCCCCGTTTAATGTTGAAGCAGCCTTTAAATCACAGTTTTGTAAATTATGTGTACATCGTGTAGTTTATATTGTCTTTGTATATGAATGCTGACTGAGGGGGTCTTAGCATGAACTAGCGGACAGTTAATGTTATGCTCTGTCATCTGTTTTTGTCTATTGCAAGCCTAATTGGCTTTTTTAAATAGAGAAATCGCTTATATTTTTTAAATGAACACTATGCTACGTAAGTACGCACAGCAGTGCTCTTATTCTTTATATTTAAGATTCAACCAGACGCAATGCGTTAGGAATGTTCCGTAGCACTGTAAGTTTTAAAAGATGTTTTGAATATTACAGAGATACAGCAATTTTGTAATTGTTTTTAACATTTGGTTCATATGTAAAAAGTCTAGCTATTGTGACACAAGCATTTGAACTCCTGTAAATTGTCTCCTTTTGTACGAGTTTACGCTGGGTATTGGAAATTCTCAGTGAATTACGGAAATGCACATAGTCACACTTTGTCAATAGGTGCTTTACAAGCTGCTTGGGAAACGCTGACCAAGTCTGGCGAGTATGTTTGATATATACTGGTATGCTTGACAATATAGTACGAGTTTTTGATAAGCACTATGAGATTATAAACAAATTTGACAATGCTCAGAGATATACTAGAATGTTTAGAGTATTATATAATGTGTGTTTGGGCACAAATATGTTTTATATGTTTTTTATCACGAAGTACTTAGTTCATATTTTGAATATACTAGTACTTCACTCAGTTTAACAGGATAACATTTCTGGAATGGAGATTAATGGGTCTCTGTACCTTTAAATGAAGTAAACATGTGATTATAGAGATCCTATCACAAGCTTTTGTTAGTTTTAAAAGTGATGTTTAAGGTTTTAGTTTGTATTAAGAGTCTGAAGAAGCCTTTGGCGAAAGCGCTTACTCGTTTTGGAATAAACAATTTGCTAACTTACATGGATTTATTTGTCTGATTTTCTACTTTCATTTTATTGCTTATTGGAAAGTCACGCTTTTCTTTGGATTGAATTTTACTTCTATGTTTTAGCGTGAGTATCCTACCTCGACTAACAGCAGCTCTGCGTTTTGGTTTTGTGTATTTACTTCTTATTGTTGTCAGAGCTGCAGAGAGTGAGGATGGCGAATGAAAGTAGTGTGAACATTGAATTGCCATATGTACCGAGAGTGTTCGAACCTACTTCAAGTGTCCTGGACAGATTTAAAACATGTGTCTCTGGAAGTACAAACCTACTCATGGACTTTAATCCAGTTGTAGATGGAGGAACCGATATTCAGCTTGGTATGACTAATTTGGATATTTCCAAAGACTTACATGAATTAGAGACTGTGTTTACTAAATTAATCAAACTACAAGTTCAGAGACATTATTTTGAAGTTTGTTTAAATAAGCAAATCATACCTCGTGGGCTAAGAGTACTGAAGATGCCCACCTCTGGTACTTCATTACCAGATCTTTTATATCGTTGGCAGCAACTCAACCTTGAGTTGAGTTTTAGTTATATGAAACTCTTAATTGAGTTTCATCTGCCTGAAGAGGAGAGACTGAGACTGACTGTTAACAATTTATTTAAAGAATTTGAATGTAAATATATTGATAACGAAGTATGTATGAGTAAATTAAGAAAAGTTATAGAGGATGTACTATTTTTAGAGAAACGGATGTTAGACCAGAAAAAAGTGAAAATTACTAGGGATTTACGAGATTTTAGAAACAATAATGTGTTCACTTGGCCTAGGGACACGGCACCAAACTTACACTTCAATTCTGATTCAAATGTATCTCAGAGGCCATCAGGTGCAACAGATAAAAGTTTTAGGAATACTACCTTAACCACACCTGTTAACAAACCAGTTAGGCACCCACAAAATATTAACACAGAGAATAGATTGTCCAACAAACTGACCTCATATAATAAACAGAGTGATGGATCTGA
The DNA here is from genome assembly GCF_019279795.1 of Protopterus annectens. Classification (NCBI taxonomy): domain Eukaryota; kingdom Metazoa; phylum Chordata; order Ceratodontiformes; family Protopteridae; genus Protopterus; species Protopterus annectens. The sequence continues at coordinate 402,566,749 of NC_056733.1, forward strand.
TGTTCCAACTACTGGAAATAGCATAGAACCTGACCCACAGTTGACAGGATCCAACCATATAGACACAGAGAATCACAGCCCCACACCCCCACAGATACAAAGTAATGGGAGAGAGGACCAAAGTGAGTTAGGTGAGAGTTTGACAGGATGCATTACCGAAGTACAGAGATCTGGGGCAGCAGTAGTGAGACCAAAATCAAACAGTGTCATCTTTAATCCAAATAGATGTCCGGCCCCCCTCCCCATAGCTCAGAACCATTTTTTGGACAAAAGAAGGTCCACAAGCAGGGGGAGACAGAAGAGGAAAGGCTCGGTAGACGAACAGGAACAGCTAGGCCCCACAATCAAGAAAATGTGGGGGAGACAAAATCGTTAATCATGAATTTATCTGATAGGGTACTGAATGAATATGAAAAACAGGTCTTAAGTAAAGGCTTGGGTTTTATTCCTACAAAACCTAACGATCTAGTAGATACAATTATAGAAGCAAAAATGTATGTTCGGAATTTACAATTAAGGTTGGATTTTGGTCATTTGAATAGTAGCCAAGTTATGAACAAACATCGTCCAAACAGTACATATGTACCTCAATTGAATCCAACTATAGAGGTATTTGGGAATGTGGTGGAAGATGAAATATATAGAAGTTATCAAGAGAATAAGCCTCCCAAACATGGACGTAACTTAAACTATAAACAAAGGCAAGCTTTGAATTCATTAAGAAATGACAGGTCCATTGTAATAAGACCAGCAGATAAAGGTGGACCTATTGTCATCATGGACTATACATATTATGCCAACAAAATGTTTCAGATGCTTGATGATACAACTACTTACACGAAACTAACTAAAGTTAATTTAAACAGCATGGTCTTTAGTGTATACAATACCCTAGACGACTTGGTACTTTCACATGACATAACACAAGAGCTATATGGATACCTAAAGGTGAACAATCCTACTTTACCGATCATACAGGGACTTCCTAAAGTCCATAAGAACAATAGAGACCCACCGTTCAGACCTATTGTTGCAGGTCAAGGGTGGGTAACAGAACCCTTATCTATTTACCTAGAAAGTGTACTTAGACCGTTAGTCAATGCTAATAAGAAGATCTTGAAAGATAGTAAGCAATTTCTTTTAGATCTATATTCTCAAACTCAATTATTGGACACTAAGCAACACTATTTTTTTGTGACACTAGATGTGGTTAGCTTGTTCACAGTGATTCCTAATGACATAGGAATAAGACTTATTACTGAATATTTGAAAACACATTCAGACTTCACTGATAAAAAGATTGACCTTGTGGCTTTGTTATTAGAGACGATATTAACCAATAATGTCTTTGCATTTGAAGAAGTCATTTATTTACAGAAGGATGGCGTGGCTATGGGCACATCCTGTGCAAATAGCTACGCCAACCTAGTCATGGCCAGATGGGAAGATGTTTATCTTTACAATAATCCATCCTTTATAGAACATGCAGCAATGTACTGTCGTTTCGTGGACGACCTCTTTTTTATATGGCTTGGAGATGAATCCTCCCTTTTAAGTTTTGTTTCCTACTTGGATAATACTACTGACTTCTTAAAATTTACTGCAAACTTTTCAGTTAGCAATCTTCCGTTTTTGGACGTGGAAGTAATCAGAATGACCAATGGTATGATTAACACAACAATTTATAGGAAGGAATGTCAAAGAAATAACATATTACACAGACAAAGTATGCACCCTGACCATGTATTTCATAATGTCCTTAAAGGACAATTTATGAGGGTATCCAGACTGAATCCACAACAAGAAACTTATGTAACAGGAATAGAGGACATGAAGGGGAGATTTCTGGAAAGAGGATATAATGAAAAAGAAATCTTAGATACTATTAACACAGTAGAGACCTTAAGAACTAGTACTGCGAAACCATATTTTATGGCACAAGAAGAAATTACAAATAGTTCAACTTCCATTAGTAATGAGGTTAGAGTCAACCTCACTTTTAGTAAAATGAACCTGCAAGTGAAAAATCTTATGAAGAAACACTGGGATATTCTGAATTCAGATAAAGACGTTAGTGAGGTAGCTGGCCCCACACCATACATAGCTTATAAAAACCTTCCCAATTTGAAGAATATCCTATGTAGACCAAGACATCCACAAGTTAACAGGTCGACAGTAAATAGAAATACTGTACCATGCGGTCATTGCAATCAATGTACCTATATTAATAAAGAAACAAGCTTTGAGCATCCTACCACAGGACGTATTTATAATTTTAACACTAATACTAACTGTGAGAGCAAAAATGTAATATACATGGCGAACTGTCTAGGATGTAATAGTTACTACATAGGGAAAACAAATAGATCATTCAAGGAGAGGATTAGGGAACACACGTACCATCTCAGAGTAGGTACTGAAACTAATGCATTGGCTAGACATAAAAGATCAACTGGTAGCAGTCATAACTTTAAATTCTGTGCCATTCAGAGTGTTTTCGAAGGATTTAGAGGAGGTGACTTAATTAACAGAACATTAGAACAAGAAACAAGATGGATTATTAGATTAAGGTCCGATAAACCACCAGGCCTTAATGACAAAGTTCAATTAAAGCCATTTCTAAAAAGTAGAAGGTTACGCAGGTAAAGAGTTCCCCCACCAATTGTTTCTAAACTATATATCTCTTAGGTACATTTTGCCTACAGCTGTATGACCTTGTTGTAGACAATTTATTTTAGAGACTTAGTTATACTGTGACACTTTTAAACAATTGTTTCTAAATTATATATCTCTTAGGTACATTTTGCCTACAACTGTATGATCCTGTTGTAGTTAAGTTAATTTATATACAAAGACTCAGATATACTGTGGACACTTTTAAACTTATAAATACATTTCACAAAAAATGAGTTTTTATGTGCTCACATTTAGCATTGAAAGGTATTATGTCCTGTTTGTTTTACTGAATAACTAATGCAAGACACCTTAGGGGGCAACTCTGGGTTACCAATATAAATGTCCTAGAAATAGCTACCACTTTCCCCCATTTATATTTCTTTCATGCACCGGATAAGACTATGACTGTTTTATAATGTTTATATTTTACTTTTGTTATTAGGGTGATAAAGATTGTAAAATGCAAGTAATCAAATATCTACTGTACTTTCATGGTTGCATGGGTCAATACTGCATATTACCATTATTGCGGTTTATACGAGAGTCATGTTAACTAGTAGGACATTTTCCTTTTTGTACACGGAGGGTTTGATGCTCCGTTTAATGTTGAAGCAGTTTTTAAATCACAGTTCTGTTAAGTATGTGTACATCCTGTAGTTTCTATGTCTTTGTTTATGAATGCTGACTGAGGTGATCTTAGCATGAACTAGCGGACAGTTAATGTTATGCTCTGTCATCTGTTTCTGTCTATTGCAAGCCTAATCGGCTTTTTTAACTAGAGAGATTGTTTATATTTTAATGTACGCTATGCTACGTAAGTACGCAAAGTAGTCAGTACTGCTTATTTCCATCATTGCGGTTGTACGAGAGTCATGTTGACTAGTAGGACATTCTCCTTTTTGCATACGGATGTTTTGATGCCCCGTTTAATGTTGAAGCAGCCTTTAAATCACAGTTCTGTAAATTATGTGTACATCGTGTAGTTTATATAGTCTTTGTGTATGAATGCTGACTGAGGGGGTCTTAGCATGACCTAGCGGACAGTTAATGTTATGCTCTGTCATCTGTTTTTGTCTATTGCAAGCCTAATCGGCTTTTTTAAATAGAGAGATCGCTTATATGTTAATTAACGCTATGATACGTAAGTACGCACAGCAGTGCTATTATTTTGATTTATATTTAAGATTCAGCCGAATGCAATGCGCTAGGAATGTTCCGTTGCACTGTAAGTTTTAAAGATGTTTTGAACACTATAGAGATACAGCAAGTTTATAATTGTTTTTAACATTTGATTTATACAGAAATAGCCTAAGTATTGTGACATTAGCTTTTGAACTCCTGTAAATTGTCGCCTTTGGTATGAGTTTACGCTGGGTATTAGGAATTCTCAGTGAAATACGGAAACGCTTACAGACACACTTTGTCAATAGGTGCTTTACAAGCTGCTTGGGAAACGCTGACCAAGTCAGGCGAGCATGTTTGATTTATACTGGTACACTTGACAATATAGCACGAGATTTCTATACGTACTATGAGATTATAAGCAAATTTGACAATGTTCAGAGACATACTCGACTGTTTAGAGTATTATAATGTGTGTTTGGGCATAAATATGTTTTATATGTTTTTTATCACGAAGTACTTAGTTCATATTTTGAGTATACTAGTATTTCACTCAGTTTAACAGGATAACATTTCTGGAATGGAGATTAATGGGTCTCTGTACCTTTAAATGAAGTAAACATGTGATTATAGAGATCCTATCACAAGCTTTTGTTAGTTTTAAAAGTGATGTTTAAGGTTTTAGTTTGTATTAAGAGTCTGAAGAAGCCTTTGGCGAAAGCGCTTACTCGTTTTGGAATAAACAATTTGCTAACTTACATGGATTTATTTGTCTGATTTTCTACTTTCATTTTATTGCTTATTGGAAAGTCACGCTTTTCTTTGGATTGAATTTTACTTCTATGTTTTAGCGTGAGTATCCTACCTCGACTAACAGCAGCTCTGCGTTTTGGTTTTGTGTATACACTTCATGAATTGTTTTACCGTTTTATACATCATTATTAAAATGGCTCAATATATATCCATTATTTTATGCTATATAAATCATAACTGCCTCACTTTGTACAACATTTATTTTTATTTATTTATTTTTATGTAATATTTGTGCTTTGTGAGCAGACTGATGGCTGAAAATGGTCTTCAGACTAGCCCACCTATGTGGATAACAAACAAGCCAAAAACATTTGGATCCTCTTTGTACTGTTTTACTCCTGCATCAGCCCTGCCCCCACACTATTAATACATTCTGCAAAAGAAAATAACTTCTCAAAACATACAAGGCATTTACAGGTCTATATTAGGTAATCGAACATTCAAAAGTTCCAGTATCATATGGTCGACACCAAATGATCAAACATTTAAAAGTTTGAAAATCTAATAAAAAAAATAAATAAATTACACAAATAACCTACCTGAATGCTTTAAGTGGGGGGACAAGCCACCCTGCACCCCCCCGCTCTTTAAATATACCAACTCCGGGATCGCACTACAGTGCAGAAAAGGGAAATCTTCCCACTCCCTGCTGTATGGAAATCTACGTTAAAACATTTGAACTTTCAAAAATTCGATCATATGATGTCGACCATAAGATAGTCGAACTTTTGAAAGTTCGATCATTCAATATAGACCTGGCATTTACATGTTCATGAGCTGAAAATGAGCACAGCTATCTTATGAAGTATTACAGCTAGGGAGAAAAGCAAGCAGTCTACAATGGGGAACATGGAGAACTACAGAAGCAGGAATTTAAAAAAGTGATGTGAACATGTGTCAGACATGAAAATTCATACTATAAAAACTGTGCAAGACACAGGAAATTCAATTTTACCCTTTTCACTAATACCAGTAACACAAAAGGTAAGCAAAAGGTGAGCAAGTGAGCTGCAGATGGGCAAGGCAGCAGAAGAGGATGACTTACAATTTTGGAACAAAACTGCACAAATGTAATCTCAGAATTGTCTCAGCCAAGTGCTACTATAAGATGGACAGTGCCAATCATTGTCGCACGATCTAGGATTGTCAGGCAACTCCATAGATGTGAGAATTGGTTTCAGAAATGCAAAAAAAAAATTATAGACAGAGTGTGCCTCTTTCTATTAATTTTTTAATTAATTTATGCTTATTGTGTTGCCTCCCATTCTTATATGATTTTGACTGTCGCTCAGAAATGTTTACCCTTCTGTTGTGCACTAAAACATTCCCCATTAATGCACTAGCAAAGGATCAACAAAACAGACATCTGTCACTGCAAAATATTTCCATATCAGTTTTGGTTTAGTGTCCTGAAGATAGACTATTGTTAATTCAGCAAATGTGAAGGTCTAGTTTAGATCTATTTGCACAGAAAGGTGGTATCATAATTTTTGTGGTGACAGAAGGAAAACTTGCATGTCTTCTGTACGCTGGAGTTTCACCTCACTGAGCATCAAGCATAATAAATAGGATATGATCTTTTTTTCTTTAGCATGTTGCAATAATTTTCTTTCTTTATTATTCTTCATAGTTATCTGTTAATTATAAGGTGTGCTGGCTATTATACCTTTTCAAAGATGTTGTTAAAGATGGCTATTAAAAATTGGTTTCATGGCACAGAAGGATGAAGTCCTGACTGAAGCCCATGTGACCGGGGTTCAAGGAGTAGCCACAGCACTGAGGGGAAGGACTGAAGGGGTCTGGCCTGTTTACTCCTCCTGGAACAGATGGTGTCAGCACTTGGAAGCACACTACAGAGGTATGATTGCCCTGCTCAAGACTAGGGGTACAACCTCGTGTGCTTTGGTAGAGGAGCAGGGATTCCCAAAGTGAAGTCTCCTTGTGAAAGTGAGCAGATTTCACTCAGTTAGTCCAATGCACATCCCTTTCCCAGTGATATGCCAAGTGTGTGTGTGTGTGTGTGTGTGTGTGTGTGTGTGTGTGTGTGTGAATGATACGGCATAGACAGAAAAGAGAAGAAATATCATGAACCACCCTGTCAGTGATCTGCAATATCTCCCCTACAGTTTGACTTTCGCCCCAACTAATGCAGAATGAATGGTATGTTAGTCTAGGAATGTACTGATGATTGACAGGCAATTGAAGGAAAGTGACCCAAAAATTGGTTATTAAAAGCAAACAAAATCTTGAAGTTGCTGATTTTAACTTCGCCAGATCAATACATTTTGCTTGTGACTAAAACTGGAAACAATTAGAATGGGTTAACAAGGATCAGACAATGCAGTAAATTATGAAAGAAAGATTATAATATCCTAGGATTGCCCATATTTACCGAAAGATGCTACAGAGCTGGTTACAAATGCATAGAGAGTGGGAGACTGAAACTGCTTTATGGCAAGAAGCTTTTCTTTGCATTGGGAAAATATTTATATGATTTTTAGTTTCACTGTTGCTACATCACCCAATTTTCAGTTGACATTCTTGCACAGAAGTACACAATTCCCATCTATAATACTTCCATGTGAAGTAGAGTTCCTTTCTAACCAAATTCAAAAATATCTTGGACAGTGGAAAGGGAATCAGAAATACAACCTTGACCCGATTTGTCTCTAATGGACAGAGGCAGCCTGCAAATGCTTGACCACAAATACCCCTTAAAATAACCTTAGAGTACCAAAATTTGTCAGATATATTTGTGATGCATGGCTAGGCTTAAAAAGCACCTCATGGTTGTTAGCACAGAGTCACCTATGAACCTGTGACTGAGGCAGAATGACAACCACTGGAAAGGTTAGAGACATTGCAATATATCAGAAAAGAGAGAACTATATAAGAGACACAAGAAAAATGAGAAGTGAATACTGCATATGCAGTTGGGGATTATTAAAGGGAGTTAATGTGAGTAAGATTACAGTCAGGATATAGTTAATGTGAGTAAGATTGGAGTCAGGATATAGTTAATGTGAGTAACACTGGAGTCAGGATATAGTTAATGTGAGTAACATTGGAGTCAGGATATAGTTAATGTGAGTAACATTGGAGTCAGGATATAGTTAATGTGAGTAACACTGGAGTCAGGATATAGTTAATGTGAGTACGATTGGAGTCAGGATATAGTTAATGTGAGTAACAGTGGAGTCAGGATATAGTTAATGTGAGTAACAATGGAGTCAGGATATAGTTAATGTGAGTAACAATGGAGTCAGGATATAGTTAATGTGAGTAACACTCGAGTCAGGATATAGTTAATGTGAGTACGATTGGAGTCAGGATATAGTTAATGTGAGTAACAGTGGAGTCAGGATATAGTTAATGTGAGTAACACTGGAGTCAGGATATGTGTAGTGTAACTAATGCAGAATGCAGGCCACTAGAAACAAACCATTGGGAGAATAATCATGTGAAGCATGTTAAAAGGTAAGAAAGAAGAAAGCTATACATTTGCATCAGTGCAATTACTTGTTTTATTGGTCCTTTTAACTACATGATGTGATGTACTCTAATAGCCATTTTAATCAACTAGTATTTCAGCCAGAAAACAAGTATTGCTTTTTTGTGAAGTATACATTGGTTTGTTTTAATAAAGACTGCAATGTCTGCTTCTATAGCTACATTATTTTTGGATTTATTTGCTCTTTGTTCAATGTTTTGCTAATCATTTGGTCCTCTAATATAATTGCCCAGTTCTTATTAAGAATTTCTCTAATTCTCATAAAGTCTAAGGAGAAGGTGAACATAAAATTCAAGTACTGATTCTCCATTCTTCTTAATGGTTCCTCACTCTGTGTGTCATTTTGAACCAAAATACTAATATATTATTATAGACATTGCCTGAGAGAAGTGGCTTAAAGTGCCCTGACTCCCTCTTTACCTTCACCTCAAGGGTGATGTCAATCAAGTGTCTATCAGGATTGCCTCTTCTCAGAAACATGGATTTCAATGTTTTACATTCTTCATAAAAATCCGTGTAATCTGAGACCATTCTTGCTGCCCTTACCAACTGGCCCTTAACAACGGTCTTCTTCCGGTGGTAAGGGTGATTGCTTGAAAAGTGCAAAAATGCATTAGAATAAGTAGGTTTTCTGTAAATGGAAGCCTTATATTGTCGCATAACCATATCTTTAGTTACCTTCACATCTAAATATGTAATGTAATCTATATCTACATTGTATGTGAATTCAAGGAAATCTGTCTTAGCTGTGATGCTTGTTACAAAATTGTGTATAAGTTCTGCCTCCCTCTTCCATATAAGGCACATATCATCCTGGTATCTAGTGTACCATAGGACATTCTCCTGAAACATATTACTGTTAAATAAGAAATTTCATTCCCAATGTGCCATGACACTATTGGCAAATCTTGCACCACAGGGTGAACCCATTGCCACCCCAGAATTTTGTAAAAAGATTTCCTTATTAAACATAAAATAGTTATTTGATAAAACCAAATCAAGCAACGTCTCAACCAGGTAAACCTTGTTATCTTCAGCCTTTTATTAGAGCATAAACTCCCTTGTCCATGCTATCCCTGTGGTCTGCGGGATGACCGTGTACAAATCTTTGATATCAATAGTCAAAAAAATAAATAAAATTATCACTGTATTCAAGTTTATTGATGCTTGCCAAAAAGCTCCAAGAATCCCGACATATCTGTGGCTCATCACTAATCATAGGTTTCAATATATTATCTATGAGTTTGGCACATGCGTATGTTACGGAGCCTCTTCCATCCACAATGGGTCTAAATGGTGGATCCGAAAGGCCTTTATGTCATTTTGGAGTGCCAAATATTGTCGGGATTCTAGGAGCTGACATTGACAAGTACTGGAACATGTCTATGGAACCTTCCAAAAACAAGTCATCCAACACACCTTTAATGGATTTTTGTAGTGTATTTGCATAATGATTGATTAATTGAATAATGGATCATTTAATTAAGGTATATATAAGGTGTATTTGAATAGTTGAATCTTTGTCTGATGACGTTGGGACACAGATCCCTTCGGAAGCGCTCACAATAAAATTATTTTATACAAATGCTGGTCGGTGATTGAGGAGGCAACCAATATTTTCATACACTTGCTGCTTTTTAGCTTGGGAGTGGGAACGGGATACACAGACAAGTTCCAAGGAAAGCTGTAGAAAGGAAACTTAGGAAGTTAAATGACAGACAAGGTGCAGAGACATTCTGCATAACGACAGGGTTTTAAAGAACCTGGCAGATGTTATTCCACATTTATATCCAGAGATTGTCAATACATCAGATAACAATAATGAGATTCATGATGACTAAAAGGAGGACAAGTTAGTGCTACTCCCATAGTCAGGTAGCGGTGTGTGACCCAGGAGCTTACAGACTTTAAGGCCTGACCTCTATGACAGGGAAAGGAGGACAAGTCAATTATTTTTGATGTGCAGTGATGTTGGGGTTCTAAAGGTTAACTTGTTGCTAGAGAATTCTGCCAAACTGCAATCTAAGCCAATGCACAGAAGGTTAATTACAGATTATATGGAAGCAAAATAGTCACTATGTAAAACTAACTAGAGTGAGGTGTTCAGCGGAAAAACTGCAGATAGAATGTGGAAAGTTTTGAGAGAGAAATTGAGTGCAAAAAAAAATCAAAAAATGTTTAACATCAGAATCTAGGCATACAACATCAGGGGGATATATTTCCATAAGAACAAGATATCTGATTAAGGTGAGATACAAAAAATATAAGAAATGAAAGACAGGTTGAACTAAAACTTTGAAAACTGAACTAAAGAAGCTGGACAAACAGAATAAGCATAATGTGAGACAAGTTCAAGAAAAATTTGAAGAAAATTTATATAAAGATATTGAGCATAATAGGAAACCTTTTTATAGATACATAAGATGTGGAAGGAGTAAAGACGCACAAACTGATAAACTGTGTGCAGACTCTAAAATTTATTCTCAGACACAACAGATTATAAATATATTTATAAAATCTTATGCAAGACAGTTCAGCTCCACAAAAGTGGTGATAAGTTGCTCGAGTGACATCCAGGTAACTCCAGATACTGGAATAAAATTAGATTATATTGAAAAAGAACTGAGCAAACTGGATTCAAACAAAGCACAGGGAGGAGATGGAATTAGCAGCAATGACCTGAAAACACCAGCAAGAACTTACAGTACCATTATATCTATTATTCACTAAGTCATATAAATATGGGGCGATTCCTCAAGATTGGAGACATGCGCTTATTAAGCCTGTCTTTAAGGGAAAGGGGAGTAGGACTAACCCTGAGTCATATAGCCTTTTAAGTCTACGTTCATGTTGTGGAAAAATAATGGAGAAGATAATATTGGATAAGTTATTATCAGAGCTGGATAGGTTGGGACTTGAAACCCTATATCAGCATGCATATGTTGAAAACAGATCTATTACCACCTGTAACATAATGTTCTATAACAATATAACAACAGCTATGAATGAAAAATAGTGCTGTGATGTAATTTATATAGATTTAACTTCAGCATTTGACAGGGTCATACACAAAACACTGATCAATAAATTAGTACAACTAGGTATTGATATACTCATGATAAGATGGATAGTGGCATGGCTTAAAAATAGGACATGGCAAGTATCATACAGCAATTGGACAGGTGAAATCCTTGGTTACAGTCAGGGTGTCCCACAGGGCCCTGTCCTAGGCACTTACTTGTTTAGATTGTATCTTTCAGACCTAACTTTTTAATCTGAGGTGTTTTACATTTTATATGCAGATGACCTGAAATTGGATAACCTGATTACATGTGTTACTGATAAGACATGTCTGCAAAATAACTTAACTAAATTGATCATTTGGGCAAAGAATAATAATATGTTGATAAATACATCAAAAACTAAGCATATGATATTTGGGGGACAAATTGAAAGGTGAATATTTAATACAGCACACATTGATTGAAACTATAGACTCATTTAAGGACCTGGGTGTATGGGTGGATTCAGCAATGAGTTTTTCTAATCATGCCAACCAATTGGTTAATGATAGTTATAGAAATATAGGTTGTATAAAAAGAGTTATAAAGTCTAGGAAATCAAAAATAATCAAGTCATTGTTTGTTAGTTACATTAGACCCAAACTTGAGTATGGAATAACAATTTGAAAACCCTATAAGAAAACAAACATGAGTAAACTGGAAAGAGTACAGTGGAAATATACAAAGGGCATTCATGGATGTGCGGTAGCATTGTTGCCTCATAGCAATAGGTTCTCCCGTTCGATTCTTGGCTGGAGTGCCTTCTGTGTGGAGTCTGCATGTCCTCCCTGTGGTTGAGTGGTGTTCAAAAGACATGCATGAATGGGCATGCCTTCGTTGAAGGTTGGGCTGGCACCTCAGCACCGTAAAAATTTACTGCCAATCATTAGCGGACCAGAGTTCCACTGTGGCGACCCCTAACCGGGAAAAGCCAAAAGAAGAACAACAAACTTACAAAATAACTCAACAACAAAGATGAAAAGAACTTTTATAACAAACCTCAAAATATACAAAGGGCATTCATGTATGTGCGGTAGCGTTGTTGCCTCACAGCAATAGGTTCTCCCGTTCGATTCTTGGCTGGAGTTCCTTCTGTGTGGAGTCTGCATGTCCTCCCTGCGGTTGAGTGGCATTCAAAAGACATGCATGAATGGGCATGTCTTCATTGAAGGTTGGGCTGGCACCTCAGCACCATAAAAAATCTACTGCCAATCATTAGTGGACCTGAGTTCCTCTGTGGCGACTTCTAACCGAGAAAAAGCCAAAAGAAGAACATGAAAGACTAAAATATCTGAACTTGTACAGTGTCTCTTACAGATCTCCAAGAGGAGATCTTATTCAGGTATATAGGGCATTTAGAGACAACTACCTCTGGGAATATTTGAGGTATCAAAAAGTACTAGAGAATCATCAGACAACCTATGTAGAATATTCTATAGGAATGTGAAGTGGACTAATTGGTTCTCTGAGAGAGTAGCTGATGCATGGAACAGACTACCAAATTACATTAAAGTAAGCACTAGTTTAGATATTTTAAAGAACAGCCTGGACACTTATTAAGGGAACAAGTGTTTTGGTATATTGGGAAGCTAGAAGGGCATTGATGCCCGTGCTTGAAATATTTGTATGCATGTATTATATTCCTACAGTCAGGTAACTAGGCCTGACCCAGAAACCTGCTCAACAGTGAGGAAAATGTGTCTTGTATTTTTGTGAAACTTGGTGTGTTTAATATTGAATACATGACTTGTCTTGGCAGCAGTAAACTTTAAAACTGGTGTTTGGACTTTACAAGTACAAATAACATTTTAATGTTTACAGTTCTATCTGTTTTAGTTAACCATAACAGCTTATGTGGTTGTCCTGCAAGAGATATTCTGGACAAGATTTTCTTATTAAATAACACTAAGTATTTAAACGTGTACAGGGTATCTACTAAGCACATGAAAAAAAATCACTTTTTCTTTTCTGCTCAGCAAAATGCAGTATATTTTTTTGTATATTTTTGGCTACTCAGTGGACCAGCTGCCTGATTTTTGACTGTTTTTCCTTGTATTACACTGTGAACAAATTTAGAAGAAATTTGTCAAAAGCCTTTTGTCTGTGGGTCAGGTCATGGCACAAAATAGTCTTTGAACAAGACAACCTCCTCAGTTTACTAAAGGAAAATAAATAAGTATCTGCCCGTGCCTTGAAGAGAGAACATTTGAAGACTATCTCCAACTGGTTATAGTCCTATTTACTGGTACCATGGTTGAAGCTGTAATATATCTCTATCCATTAATTTGACTCAAATTATCAAATGATATTGCATTTGTAGGAGTTAAAGTTTAAGGAGATGGGTTGCTAGGTATGCAATGTTTATGTGTGACATGCAATGGAAATACATGATTCAAACAGAAAGAAGGTTCATTACACAAAGACAAAGCGATGACATGGAATATAAAGTAAAAAAGTGATACATGTATGAGTAATGACAGTTAAGAAACCACAGCCTGTGCATAGGCAAGAAGCATAAAAATCCCTGGGTAATGCTCAACACACAAGTACAACATGAACAATGATGGAATCAAATCAGCTGCCACCACCTTGTGTGCATATGTCTTGCATGTGCATAATACCCAACATGGTTGCAAAAGGTAACATTGTACCAATGCACCTACATGACAATGATGATAATGTAGAGGAAGCTGAATATACACATAACATATGCCTTGTATATGTGAAACATGTAGGCCAAAGCTATGAGAAGGAAGGGAAATGGACAATAAAGGCCCACATCAGTAAGGAATGCCAGCAAGAGACAGTAGGGACAGAATAAAGCAGGACAACCCTAGCTAAGAAGACACAATGCACATTCATGTGTTCACAGCACAGGATGGAATGCAAGATCTCGCAAGGTACACTGAAGCAAGTGGTCACTGTATGACACATGGGCATAGTAGATTGGTGATGTCTGTAAACATGGCTGTGTACAGATGATAGAAACACAGTAATGTGCAACAGTTAAACGGCAAGTGGCATAGGTACACAGCAAAAGTACTTTTGAGTATCACATACACACACACACATATATATATATATATATATATATATATATATATATATATATAGAATGCCACAAACTCTCCAACTTCCATCCTGACACCTTCAATAACCTTCTTTCTGCAATAAACTGGTCCTTTCTAACTCATCTACCTCTAGATGAGGCAGTACAAAACTTCAACGCCATATTCCTAAACATACTAAAGTCCCTTGCCCCCTTACGAACTGTAAGAGTTAAATTGCTTAGTTCACCCTGGGTAACTCAAGCTACATGCTCTCTAATACATAAAAGAGACATGGAATGGAAAACCTGGCCAAAACTAAATCCCCAGCCCACTTTCAAACTTATAAGGAACTGAAAGCTGCGGTGGTGCAGCGGTAGCATTGTTGCATCACAGCAAGAGGTTCTCCCATTCAATTCTCGGCTGGAGCACCTTCTGTGTGGAGTCTGCATGTCCTCCCTGCGGTTGAGTGGCGTTCAAAAGACATACGTGAATGGGCATGCCTTCGTTGAAGGTTGGGCATCGGGCTGGCACCTTGGCACCGTAAAAATCTACTGCCAATCATTAGCAGACCAGAGTTCCACTGTGGCGACCCCTAACCAGGAAAATCCGAAAGAAGAACAACAACCTTACAAAAATACTCATCAATAAAGATGAAAAGAACTTTTATAAGAAACCTCAAACCTCACACATGACTAATCCAAAAAAACAAGCAAAAAAAATTCTGGAACTCCATTAATCAAATACTACATCCAGGGAAGCTCTCAACTCCTAATCCCTGCTCTAACAATAATCCCCAGGAAACAGTGCCCATATTCAACACCTACTTCATTAACTCCATCAGCAAACTAACGCAAAAAACTAACTCTGACTCTTAACCCTATCAACCCCCAGGACATCCTGACCTCCTTTAAATCCAAAAACACTTTCTCCCTTAAACCTGTATCAATGAGCTATATAAAATACCTTCTTCTCAAACTGAAACCTTGCTGCTCTTCTACTGACAGCCTACCACCACTCTTCCTTAAGTCAGCTGCCAGCTCACTAGCCTTCCCCATTCAACCACTCTGTAACTGAATCCAAAGTATACTCCATCTGGAAACAATTCTATACATTACAAACTCACAAAGGAGGTAACTCCACTGAACTTGCTAAATTCAGGCCAATAGCAATCCTTTCTCCTCTCTCCAAAATTTAGAGAAATGAGTGCATAAACAAATCTTGGACTACCTAATACAAGAATATTTACTAATCTCTGCACAATGTGGCTTTCACCCCAACCACAGTACTTTAACAGCCCTCATCTATTTCACGAATACTATCTCAGTAGCCATAGACAAATAACAAACTGGTCTCTTTTCTATTCCTAGGCATCTCCAAAGGATTTGATACAGTCTCCTATCCTATGCTACTGATAACACTCTAACCTAATTCTGTCTAGCTCAACTATTTCCTGGTTTTCCAGTTACCTCACTGACAGAGCAATCTGTTAAATGGCTTTCTATCTTATCCCCTGCTCTCCCTACCAAGATGGGAGTCCCTCAAGGATCAATACTTGGTCCACTACTGTTCTTACATATCTCTCTTGTCCACAGTCATCACTAATACCATATGCAGATGACTCCACAGTCATCACCTTTGCTGTTAACCTTATGGATCTGCACACCCTTACCCAAAAATACTTCAAATCTACTGAAAACCAGCTTTCCAATAATCCGTTAATATTCTACCAAAATACCTCAACCACCTTAAACCTTCATGCTCTATTTCATCCCTTAACAATACTTTTATCACAGCTGAATCATATACTAAACTCCTGGGGACCATCACTGATGACCAACTCAAATTTGACAGTAATTTATTAAATTGCATCAAAATACTCGCCAAAAACTTGGCCTGCTCTACAGAAACAAAAAATCTTAACAAACAAGGCTAGGATCTTTCTTTCTCATGCCTACCTTCTCCCTAGTCTTTTCAACAATTCTCAAATCCTCACCAACCTACAGACTTCTCTCTTAACAAAACTAGAAACCATCTATAATAACACATCAATATTAGCTGCTAATCAAACCAATAAATCTCACCACTGTCTTTCTCTTAACACATTAAACTGTTTAGAATTTCCCAATCAACTACTCTCTCAGCTGCAGATCATACATTCCATCCTGTATAAGCCCTCATTCTGTCCAGATATCTCCCAAAATCTTCTGCAACTCTACAAGCCAAAAAGCACAACAGGACAAAATCTGTACAGCTACTCTCCCTCCCTCCCTTGGAACAAACTTTCCCTGGCTATCATAAATATTAACAACCCACAACAATTCAAAATATCCCTCAAAAACGTTCTAACTAGTACCTGAACTTGCCACTGTAAACACCCTTTGTGAATTTACTAACCTCACCTTTTTATCAACCTTTACCTCCTATTCCGACTCTTACTACATAACCTCTCTTCTAACTCATCTCACTCTCAAATGTTCTTCTCCTCCCTCTCCCTCCTTTCATCTTTACTTCCTGACTCTAGCCCTGCTAGTTAGCCTGCTGCCTAGCTTTCTAATTCTTCTCTTGACTACCAAAGCTCAGTCTTCTGATACTCCTATTACTGTACAGCAAAGGCATTAATAATCACACCTTGATCAAATGCTCACATTATACCCATCCTCTACCTGTATAAATAAATTCACCTAACTACATTGTTTTCGTTGTGTATAATGAAACAATCCTGGAAACAAACTGCTTTTAATTCTTATTAAATCTTATTCAGTTAAATAACTTGTGATTTAAAAGACTGTAAATTTTAAACTGTAAACTATAAATGCACTCAGGGCCGGCCTTAGCTGAAATGGCACCCTAGGCGAAGTACTGCTGTGGCACCCCTTAAGCACCACCCACACCATACTTAAGGAACACCCCTATTTGAGCCATGCTCACATATGGGTCACTCCCACCAAAGGCACTCCAGTTTTCAGTTTTTAAATGCATGAAAAATCATACTGTAACAGATACCTTGTAATGTAGTTAAACTGCAAGTGCAGTCTGAGGGCTACTTATGAACATCTGGCAATATCTATGTTTTATGCAGAGGTAAGTCTGCTATTACCCACATGGAGGGTTGTAGCCTCAAAGGACTCTGTTTTGCACAAAAAAGTCCTGACGCTGCACCTCCTCTTACTTCTGTTAAGTTGGAAAAAAGTACCATTTTTGACATGTATGGTCTATTTAGGCAAAAGCCATGACACCCACAAATAAACCTACAGGTAAAATTAAGTGCAGATTTCAGCATCTTGGATTGAGTGATAGAGTAATAAAGATAAAAATACAAGTTTAATAAATTATTGATATCGACTGTGAAAAACAATTGAACAGTTCAGTTTCAGCTGTAACATTGGATAAACTATTTATTAATATTGACTAAAAAATAATACAACAGTTCATTGTCATGTGTGACATTGGCTTTAATGCAAAAAATAGGAGGTTTAAAAGGGAGACAACCTACAAACTCAAAAGTATGCAAAGCAAAAATAAAAAAAATGCAAAACCTGGGCAAAAAATAAAGCAGCAACAAAATGGATGAAAGTAATAAAAGCATCTATTAAAAAGGCAAGGGCTGAGGTTTGATCCTGTGGCCTGCAGATCTTGCATCACATGTTAGTATTTTACATGGGAGAATTAGAGTTTTTTAATTACATAATATAAAAATGTACATGATATTGCAAAACAGTTTGACTATCCGAGTAAGGGATAAAGAGCTCCGAACTGGTGCAGTCTTTGTCAACCTAATAACTTAATACAAATGACAGCAACAGCTTCTGTGGAAAATCTTTTGCATCTTAGCATAAGCTCCTAAAAAAAAAAGTGGGAGATAAAATGGAGAGGCAGGGAGAGAAACCCAGGAGGCTATGCATACAGTAAGATTGAAAAATGACAGCAGTGGACAGAAAAGATGAGTAGTTATGGAGGAAATGGTGATGCGGTGGAGGCTAGGAAAAAAGTACAGATAATGATCACTTTAGAGATGAAGAATAGTCTTTACGTCAGGAATATCACTAGCTAACATAATAAAGTATGTACCTGGCTAGTCTCACACACATTAACTATTAAAGTTAAAAAAAAAACTAACACAGTGCTCTACTGTACTCCAGAAATGCTGTCCAACCATGCTATCCCCACCTGGTTCATTTCCCATAACCAAAATGACACACTTGAAACTCTCATTCAGTGCCGGAATCTTTGCATCTAGCTTGACCCTTTACTTAACATCCAAAGTCATAATCAGATCACAAAAGTTAAACTCCCTTCTGAACCAGAAACATTTCCCACTTCCTCTGTCCCACAACTAGGGCTGCCTTTCTCCCCTAGGTGGAATACTGACTCTCACTTATCACATCTGCCTCAAAAAATAAATAGCATCCCTACATTCCTCCTCTATTATTATTCACAGGTTCATTACCATCTTTCCAAACAGGGAACATAATTGTCCAACATTAACAAAAGTCAATGGCTGCCCATAACACACAGAACACTGGGGACCTTGATACTCAAGCTTATTATGGAGACAAGCTTCCCTTTCTCACTCAAAAATTATCCGAAAGAGCCGTACCTCCATACAGTCTCGGATCCCTCTCAGTTCATTCCAAACCTGCATACTCCTCTTGCCAGCTTTAAATGCACAATGCACCCAATATCAATTAAATAACATAAGAGTGAAGCACACTGAGGCAGCGTGGTAATCTCTCCAACTGTGTGTTGCACACCTTAATGAAAACTTATACATATTTCTCAAATGATAAACTACTTCAGTAATACAAAACAAGGAACATCCAACTGGTGCAGAGGTAGAAACAAATTCACTTTTCTTCAAAAATCTCTCTAGAAAGGGTCACACGCTACACAGAATAATAATTAAAAAAACACACATAAACACACCATACTAGGAGGCGAAGAGAGATACCCTCACTTTTCTACACTAACCTGCCCACCAAAAAATGTCAGGTTTTGAGCAACTCAATACCTTCCCTTCAAGGTAATCCGTGACCTTACTATATTCTTAAAACAGATTCTGCTGCCAATACAGCTACTACTGACATACAATATCAAAAAAGTGCAATATAAACCAAGGCACATAGAATTTTAAAATGGTACAAACTTCAAAACACACTTAACAGCATTTTAATAAAAAAATAATGGGCAAGTCACCTCCTCCACACTACATATGACCAAATGTTACTATTACTTACAACGACTTAACATCACTAATAACCATTAAGAGAACAAATGGCCCACAAACTTCAAAAAAGTGCCCATATAATACAAATTACACCAAAAAATAACCAATTTGAAATTCTTGCATAACTGATGAAAATTAACATTTTACTTACCAATATTTATGCTCTTAAAAACTGTGCTTTACAAGAAAACAATACAAGCAGACTTGAGACAGTTATGGACAACAACATGGCAATAGTCACACTACTTGTATTTCGGAGTGTTTGTTAAATGAAGTCATAACATTCATAACATGGTACAGAAAGGCCCACGATCAGTATGGGAAAATTTTAACATTTAATCTCACATCCATAATGCAATAATGAAGTCATCTCACAGATCTTCACTGAAGCCTTATCTGTACAACGATGAAATTTCAGATCTCCCATTTGAAGATTACCAAAACTAGAAGAGAGCTCAATGCCTGTGAACTTACTGTTGTGATAAAACATTAACAATGTATTTTAAAGTGTGGTCATTAACTTTAAACTAAGTAGCAGAAAAACTGTAACTTAAATGGCACTGATCCTAAATATTCCTTTTACACCTCTTTTATGTTTAAGATGACACCATAACAGTGAAACAGAGTACTGCCGGACTACAAATATCAGTAGAAGGGAGGGGGGTGATGCAAAAGACAAGCACCTCAATGGCAATAGTCATCTTGTAATCAGTCTCAATGGGAAGGCACAGGGTGACCATGCATGGCTACAAAGGCTGCAATGCTCAACACATAGTTTAGGGTGAGGGGGGAACAGTCCCAACTCCAATCAGCTGATTTCAACACCTGCAAAGTGTCAGTTTACAAACTTTCAAACATGTCCCACAACACCAGGGAAAACTGAACATTTAGCATATGTAACTTTAAGCCCCCGCCTTTCCCCGAGCTATATTAAAATTTCTGTAAGCTAAGGTAAAGCCGGCAAGTATTACGAGAAAACGACCAGTTTCCTTCATATAAACTTCTAATTGCAGTAAAGCTTTGTTCTCCAAACTCCTCACAATAAACAGCAACTATTACTTGTACTGGAGCTTGCACACACAAACACACAAGCAAGAACTACACTGCCACAATAGCATAGCTGTACAAGAGCCATCAGGAAGCAAAAACAAGTGTGCTCCTAGCTAATAAACACATAGGTAATGTTTTAGAGCATGGACTGGCAAAACCTAGCAACAAAGCAGAATGGTACTTCAGCATTTTTTGCCTGCAAGTCGACTCTTTCAGTGGCACAACAGCCTTACTTTCCTTGTTAACATTTCTAAGAGAATTTCTTGCTAACGTGAACAGATTTTTCCAGTATAAATGACCTATTTAAAAATATGCCTGCATACCACAAATATCCAACCCCTACTTGCAGTTCAACTGCCCATCAACTTAAAATCTGAAACGATGTTTCTTAGTACTTATCGAACTCAAAATGGGTAACCTACTCATGTTTTACAGCATCTCTTTAAACTACTGACTGTAGCAGTAATACGGCATTTTTGCAAAACTACTGCATGGTACTGTCAATATGGGAGTAAGTCAGAAATAAACAATGCAGACAAGCAAATACCCAAGGTAAAACAAACCAGCGCAAGACAGAAATATGTAACACATGTCGACCCTTAACACTAAAGGCTGCTAAGGCCTTCCACCCACCCCCACTTTTCAGGAAATAACCGTTATAACATTTTTCAAAGTGCAACAGAGAACTGTTTGGGGGGGTGGTCAGAGAAAACAGATGAGTGAAGTCGGAGACAGTATATGCTTATTGTAATGTTTACAGAAAGAGAGCGTGCTTATTTGTTTACAAAGTGTTGCAACTGACTATGCACAAAAGTGAATCGGTCCTACCACTGTCCTTCTATACATTTAGAGAAATAAAGTTACACAACACTGGGTTGAAAGAACGAACTAGAATTACGATAGTGTTATTAATGCAATCACACCTCTCAAATAGCCCTAATTTTGACTCAAATTTTAGCTCTCGTCTCTTCATCCCTCCAAAAACTGATGCCTTTTGGAAGAAGTGTTGTCAATTACCCTTAAGGCAACAGTTACACACGTAACTTCAGGAAATGTATATCAACTCGCATTTTTTCCTCTGCCGAATCACAAGTTAATAGTTCTAATATATTAAAGTGTTTATTATATTTATATATTTCTGGCTTTATCCCACAGCTGATTGGCAGCCACAGCTGCAATCAATATGGAGAGTGAAAGCACAAAAGGCTAGGTTAAACAAGGACCAGTACAAACAGATGGGTAGGCATTTGGGGTTAACTACAGGATAGCATGAGCAGAGTCCACCGGTACAGGTAACGTTCAACACAAAAACTGTACGATGGAAATTCAAGTGACACCAGAATCTTGCAAGCAGTAGTAATGAAATTAAAATGAGCATAAAGGAAACTGACCATTTTTATTAAAAAAATATTGACTGTATATTAAAAAACACATAAACCTACACGTTACCCTCTTCATGTTCACCATTGTTTATAGAGGGTCGGGTCATAATTGCTACAGTAACAAACGCTCATAGAAAAAAAACACAGGGGGTGCTACAAGTTACTTATGCCGACATCTCATACAAGTGGAAAGTTAAAGGCCCTTAACAATGTTGTTTATGAGTATACACTGTACTATTCAATATTACTTACTTTGCTTGTACTGTTTTTCTCAGTGTTTTAGTCATTGTGTCTATTGTATGAGGTGTTCGTCTATTAAATTGTGATTACACACTGTAAATAGATCGTGGCTGAAAAGGGGGCAATTAGTCCAGTCCACCTACCTGTAAAATAAAATAAAATACCTGTAGAATTAATGAAATAAAACAGAACACACTATTTACAAAAAAGTAACAAGACCCGATGACCTACAAGGATGGGGGGATAGGCAAACTCCCTAATATCTTATTACCTTTTCTTCCAAAATTTATTAACACTCAACATAAATGTGAAATATACAGCAACTGTACTTTCCCGTTTATGTCATCAAAATACCTACCTTAAAAGTGGTCAGGTAAGTCGCAAAATAAGGCCATCGATTAAAAATGGATACTTACCCCTCAGGAACTGTATTCTTCTTTACCATGATTTAAATAAGGTCGTCACTGGAGCAAAACCACGCCATTATGCCTGTAACCCCTAAATGTTTATGCTCAACAAGAGCAGCCACTGAGACTCATCAAATAGATGCAGGGGGAGGGAGGGAATGGAAAAACACAGTAAGGGGCCGTTCTACGTGCTGGGGTAGATGAATCATGCTTTAAATTACAGAAGTGGGGGAGGGGGCAATGCTACAGCTGAAAAGTGGAAAGAAGTAAAGTTTAAGTTAACTCACTTAATTTGTGTCCTTTATGACGCCAGCCTTTATGGTGCCCTAGGCGGTCGCCTAGTTCGCCTATGGCTAAGGCCGGCACTAAATGCACTAGTCTAGTGTTTGTACTATTTTATATTTTATATCTTACATCTTAAATTTTTATGTGTATAATTGTGGAGCTTTTCTCCCCGAGCCTCTGCTGAAAAAGGGCAAAAGCTCAGACTAACTCAGTCAAGAAATGTCAAATAAATAAACAAACAAACAAACAAACAACTAATTAAATACATATATATATATACATAGAAACAACTAAATAAATAAATATATAAATATATATATATATATATATATATATATATATAGATATACTGCCATACAATCATAATACTCAGGTGCGGCAATCACAGGTCTTGATATAAAGACCACTGTGCATGAGTAAGACAGGACAGTTCTGTGTACAGAAATACAACACAGAAAAATAGAATGAGTGCATGTAACCAGTAACATATTACAAAGGTGGTTGTGTGTCACTCATAATATGGCCATACACATGTACATCCATGTAAATAAGTGCATGTGTATTACAAATGCATACATATGGACAAGCATGCAAATGTGTGTATGCATATCATATTATCATCAAATAGCCATTATCAAAAAGACCAGCTACTGATGTATCCATCATATGGACAAAAAAGGGAGTCATGAATGATGCTAAAGAAAACATTACCTTTGTACATTGAATAATGGACCAGTGAATGTCAACGCAGTATGTGAAGGATACATGCTCATATATACCAGTCACAGTAATGTAATACAACATGGCATAATATTTGCCAGTACATGTCACATACAAGGCTATTGTGCCAGTGTGACAGCATGACACAATGTTACATAAATCACAAAAACAATGGCCTGTCATGTTGTTGAACAGACATAATACAACAACAGACAATACAGAAATGGTTGCAATGCATATACATGGATAACATACAAATAAACTCACTGGACCCACCTCCCTGTGTTATGTGAGAACAAAAGGAATAAAGTATTTGAGTTGCTGTCATCCCACCTAAGTAGACTATAGAACAACACATGCAGAACAATCATGTCCCACTCACATTATGCTAACTGTAACAATCATTATCTGTCACATACAGGGTCAGACTATATTGGATATAATAGGGTCTGAGTGGAGAGATGATGAGGGGTGTGAATGGAGAGATGATAAATCAGTAAGCAAAGGAGAGTAGTATTCTTGGAATTAAATTCATCCTCAAGTCTCGGTGAGTACCTTCATAAGGTGGACCCTGTTTTTCACAAAATCTCACCAAGATGACACTGATTTATTGACTGTCTTTTATATAACATATATCATGGACAGAAATAGGTTAAAAAATAAAAAAAGAGAGCTGGGTGCACAAGACCCAGGATAAAAAAAAAGTGTCCAATCCTGTTAGATGCACTGGTGCCAGGAATGGAAAAATTACAGTGTAGAATCCTCAAGACATGGAAACATTTCTACAATGAGGCTAAGCCAGGCTCAGGTCAGAAAAGAGCCATACAGATGATAGAGTAGACTACTGACGATAAGAAAGAAATTATGTATTGTTACTATTATGCAAGAAACCCAGAATTCCCAGACAGAAGACATATGAAAAGATTAAGACAGAAATTAGAGGAAAGAAAAATACTTCCCGAAGAAAAACTGGTAGAAGCTTCAAGTGCAAATTTGTGTTCATTAGTACAACAGATCCATGAGAAACACTATATAGACCAAGAATCATTGGGCTGTTTGGATAAAGAAGTGACTGTGGAAGTACAAAAATATAAAGAACAAATTCTAGAGATTTTTGAAAGGTACAAAAAAGAAATATGGACATAGGAAAGAAAGACAGATGTGATATGGTGCAATATTTATACAAAGCAGAAAGCAAAATTAATCAACACAAAAAAGGCAGCCCCAAAAATATTCAGAGAGAAAAACAGGCAGAGACATCCAGATATGGACATTTTCACAATAAAAAAAATAAGATCAGAAAGAAGGAATGCAGAGCAGAAGATTAGTCAAGTAGAAGTTAAAAAAATAGAAGCTGAAGTTATGGGGTACTTGTGAAATGAAGGATTTAGTGTAGAAAGTCTAACACAGGTTATATCACTTCATGATGGAACAACAAGTTCCTAAAGTAAGGAGGAGCAGGAGACATCTGATGAAGAAATATGGACACGAGAAAGAAAAAGATTTAATATGGTACAATATTTATGCAAAGGAGAAAGCAAAACTAATCAATACAAAACGAGCAGCACCAAAGATATTTTAGGAGAAATAAAGGCAAAGGCATCCGGACATGGAAAATTTTACAATACAAAAAAATAACAAAACAAAGAGGAAAAGTAGAAAAGCGGATTAGTAATGCAGAAGTTAAAGAAATAGAAATTGAGGTTATGGATTACCTGAGAAGTAAATAATTTAGTGTAGAAAACTTAACTCAGATAACATTATAGCAGCATAGAGCAATGGACACCCAAATTAAGGGGAAACCAGTGGAGCAGGAAGTATCTGCTCAGTTGCTATATGAATATATTTTGGACCCTTCCAAAGGAAACCAGTGCAAAACATTCAGTTGGATTTTGATAGAAAGGGAAGGAACAAAAATTGTGGCAACCCTGATGCAATCAATATTGTGGAGTGACAGGAGTGTGAGTTCCCATATGAAAGAGCAATGGATGACAAAGGATGAAACGGAAGAGAATGTGGCACAAGAAGATGATCTAGAACTTTCTATAGAATGCCTGCAGGAAATGGAGGACACAGAATGTGCTCTCAGTTTAGAAGAACATGATCTAAGAGAAATGTTGCTTGATTTAACAGAAATGGACAGACATATCAAGTTCAATGAAAGAAAGAAACTACAGAAGGTCAATAAAACCCCAAAAGTTAGAAGTTTGATAAAAAAAACAAACACAGTAATTAGGACTGTCCACAGAGATTCATGCGATATAACAGAAGTAAATAGCAAATATTACTGTACAGCTAAATTAATAACAGATAGTCTTATCACAAGAACACAGGGTAGTATGGGAAAGGAAGGGGAGAAATTGAATGCCATCCTGGAAGTATCGAATACAGAAAACTATAACACAATTATAGGTTCATAGGTAGGTACTAGGCTATCGGCCCAAGGGCCTAAGTAAGCCTAGCCAACAAGGTTCCCTGGCTTATGCCACCCAAGAAAGTTATTTTCCTGTGCCCCTGTTGAGCATAGCCACAGAAGTTATCCCCAGGATGTATTTCCTATTTCCCATCCACTCATCAAGATTTTTCTTGAAGAGTGCTAATGAAGAACTTTGCTTGACTTAGGTGGGTAGCTTGTTCCAGAGTATGGGAAGTCTCTGGGATCACAAATCTATCCCTACAGCATGTCCTGTTTATTGTGCTGACAAGGTTTAGGTCCCTAGAGAGTGTAGCTTGGAGGGATTGGAATTTCTTTAGGTGTAGCATGTCCAACAGCTCCAGGTTTGACATAGCTTTATATGTTAGGCAGAGATCACCTCAGAGTAGGCGATATGGTATGAAGTAAAAGCTGGAGTTTTTTTAGATGGTCAGTGTAGGACATCTGTTTGAGGCCAGTAATCCTTTTCTGTGGCCTTTCCAGCTGCTGCAGATGTCTTGTGAGGTACATTCCAAAAGGGGTGTTGTACTCTATAATGGGTCTAATGAGTGCCGAGTAGAGGGGAACAAATACCTCTTTTTTTCCTGGATGAGAACCCTTTTGTGATGAGGTGTGCCATGTAGAAGGATTTCCTGACTACTGTGGCGATGTGATTATCAAAATAAAGACTACTGTCCACCTGGGTCTCAAGGTCTCTTATCACACAGTCAGCATTAAGTATACTGCTGCTTATGTGGTAGTTCATGGGTACAGAGTTTTTACCAAAGAGGATGACAATGCAATTTTGGCACTGAGCTTGAGGCCATGGCTCTGACACCAGGCATCTCTCTCAGTGAGACCCTTCTGTAGGATATTCACATCATTTGGGGACTCAACTATAGCTCCTAGTTTGCAGTCATCTGTGAACTTCATTAGCCAAAGGCCTTCTGTGTTAGCCTGTACTTCAGAGAAGTAGATACCAAACAGGAGAGGTCCCAGGACTGAACCCTGTGGTACTCCACTTGTCACTGGTTTCAAGTCAGAGTTGGAGTCTGCAACTTTTACAGTTTGGGTTCTGTCAGTGAGCCAGTTGGCAACCGATCTTTTGACATAGGGATTTATACCTAGTTTAGTGAGTTTAGCTATAATTCCGGAATGGCGGATGTTGTCGAAAGCCTTGTCGAGGTCAAGATAAGCTGTGTGAACCACCTTACCCTCATCTACGGGTTTGGGGACTGCCTCAAAGAAGTTTATCAGGTTCAGGAGGCATGATCTGCCTTTCACAAACCAGAACTGGGTGGGGTCCAGAGTTTGAAGGTTACCAATGTCTTTGTTTATGAGTTCCATGATGATATGTTCCATGGCCTTACAGACCAGGCTCATCAGGCTAATAGGGTGATAGTTCCCAGGATCAGTGTTGGCTCCCCCTTTGTGGAGTGGGATAACTTTTGCTATGCACCATTCAGTGGGCACAAAGCCTGACGTGAGGCAATAATTGAACATGGTGCTTAGGTGGGGAGCCAACTTGTTCTGAAGTTCATGTAAAATGCAGCCTGGGAAGTTGTCCAGTCCCATGGATGCTGTATTTTTGGCATCTTTTACCTTCGTAGTTGTGATTACAGGGACTCTGCATTTTTCCTTTATAGATATGGGCCCTTTAGGGGGTGTGGGGGGGTAAAGTTAGCACTGAACCTATCTGCCAGGATGTTGGCAATATCAGTTAGTTCTGTAATTTCCATGCCATTGTGCTGCAACTCAGAGCAGATCTGGCTGTTGCCATTGAGATTCTTGACATAGCTATAAAATGCTTTGTGGTTGTACCTAGAATCAGTGGTGATTTTGTTTTCATAGCTAACTTTGGAAGATCTTATAAGAGACCTCAGCTTCTTACTGAACTGACTTCAGGTGTGGAACACCGGTCACTTATGTTAGTAATGACTAGGTCTAGGATATTGCTGCCCCTTTTGGTGGTGTGGATAAGTTGATCCAGGGCAGTGGAATTTATGAACTCCAGAAATTAAGATAAGAAGTCTCACTGTTAGAAGAGTATAGAAGACAGAACAGACAAAAATACTCAGAAAGACAGATATGATAAAAGCAACATGCAGTATTACAACAGGTGAGGATCTATCGTGCACTATCACAAATAATAAACTAAAAATATCAGCACAGGCAGAAAACTTAGAAGATATGTAGATAAAG
Organism: Protopterus annectens; assembly: GCF_019279795.1. Classification (NCBI taxonomy): domain Eukaryota; kingdom Metazoa; phylum Chordata; order Ceratodontiformes; family Protopteridae; genus Protopterus; species Protopterus annectens. The sequence continues at coordinate 402,594,906 of NC_056733.1, forward strand.
GAAAAGTACAAAATAAGAAATTTATTGATGACCCAAAAAAGTTTTATAGAGAATTGGGAAACAAGACAAATGAAATGAAACACCTCCAAAAAAAAAAAAGAAGATGATACATTTTGGAGAAAGCCTATGAAGATCCTGTGGAACATAAAAATGCTAAATGGATACAAAAGTAAAAGAAAGAATAAGAAGTTCAAATGTACACGATCGGAAATGGGATGAAGTAATGGACAGAGAGATTGAAACAAAGTTAAGAAAACATGCTGATTGGAAAACCTATGCTGAGATGAAATACCTAACTTCTGTCTAAAAATATTAACATCTTTGCATGAAGATTTAGCTATGAGTAAGAACTATTTATATGCACACCCCAAACACACACCACCCAGGTTAACAATAGGAAAAACAATGTTCCTACATAACAGCGAACCTGCAAGCTATCCTCAAAACTATAGACCAATAACATGCCTTTCGATGACATATAAACTATACATTGGAATTAATGCTGACAGAGTTTATAGTCATTCAGAAGAAAACTCAATCATTGAAATAGAACAAAAGGATAATAAAAGAAAGTCATATGGAACAAAGGATCATTTGTTGTTAAGGTCATAAAGGAAAATTGTAAAAAGGGGAAGAATCTAAATATGGCATGGCTAGACTAAAAAAAACGAACTTGAGAGTATCACACATTCATTGATAAAGAGCACTTAAAAATGTGTAAGATACATCCACACTGATCGATTACATTACAGTGACCATGAAACAAACCACTTTGCAGTTAATTCATGATAAAGGACAAATTATTATTTCAGGAATAAAAATTCAAAGGTGGATATTCCAGGGTGATTCTCTGTCACCACTGCTATTTTGTCTTGCCCTTAATCCATTAAGCATAACAGATTAGGTCATGGCTACAGTTTGGCAACCAGAAAACAACTAAGTGTAAAGACTTTTCATCTTCTTTTTGTAGATGATTTAAAATTGTATAGTTCATCAGTTGAGTAACTGAAAGCACATTTGCAAGTGGTCAAAACTTTTTCAGATAATATAAGAATGTCATTTGGTCTTGATAAATGTGCAAAAACAACTTTTAAAGCAGGAAAGATGCAGCAGCATTAAAACATCAGTTTGGGGCAAGAATGTGATATAAAAGAACTTGAGCAAGAGGGAGTGTATAAATATTTGGGAACTGATGAAAGATCAACAATAAAATATGAACAAATGTGAATAAAACTTAATAAGGAATATGTTAGAAGACTTAATTAATACTGAAAACACTGTTGATATCTAGGAACAAACTCCAAACAATAAACCAATTTGCACTTCCTGTCCTAACTGTTGGAGTGAGTGACTGGCCCCAAAGGTGTTGGATTGGTTGGACAGGAAAACAAGAAGGATGGGTGGCACAGTGGTGCAATGGCTAATGTTGTCACCTCACAGAGGTTATCCTGTTCGATTCTTGGCTGAAGTGCCTTCTGTGTGCAGTTTGCATGTCCTCCCTTGCATTCGCGTGAGTTTCCTCTGGGTAGTCTGGTTTCCTCCCACATTCCAAAGATGTGCATCTCGAGCATTTCTCCCTGGGCCTCTGCTGAAACTAGGCTCTGTCCTAGTCAGGCATTCCTGATCAACAAGTTAACTATCTAGATAACTAAATAAATAAAATAAAAAATGCTTCATGCTCATCAAATGATTTATAAAAATCAGTGCATACCAAGATTATGTGTGGACCTCCTCGAAATTGATTACATGTATAGATCTGCAATTGTGGGACTGCATGCATAACTGCTGACCTCACAAGACCCAAACATAGAAAAAGTTTTGAAACATGAGGAGAATAAGTCTAAGATGACTTCCCTGCTTAATTTAGCAGAAGCACATAGTCATCAAGTGGGAATGGAAATCAAACCAAAAGCAGATAAAAATCAGGCAGCAACTGAATGTGACAAAAAAAAAATGAAACACTATAAGGTGAAGTATCAGATAAGAAGGCAAGAAATGTGGAAAATGCATAAACATAGTTGTAAGTATAGAAAACTCTTGGAACAACCTCATGTTGATCAGGATCTAATGCAGGAATGGTTAAGGAGGGGTGAATTTAAACTAAAATATGAAATGTTAATATTGGTGGCCTAAGACAGTGGATTATTCACAGTTTGGTTTACAATGTCCATTCAACATGTGGGAGAAACAGAAACATGTAGGTTTTGTAAAACAGACCTGGAAATGGTCACACATCTTGTTGGTGGTTGTGATATATTGATGACAGAAGGAATGTATACTGAAAGATATAATAATGTGGCAAGACTGTTGCATTGGGGATTGTGCAAAAATTATGGTACTGAAGTGGCCGAAAAACACAGGAAACATGAGTCACAAAGCATTGTAGAAAATGATGAAGTTTATATCACATGGGATCATCCATTTCCAACAGTTCAAAAATAGATGTCAGAAAACTAGATACAGTAGCCCGAGAAAAAGAAGACAAAATGATCATTGAAATTGCTACACCCAGTGACTACAGTGTCTTATGTATAAAGAAACACAAATTCATAAAATACCAGGACCCCGAAATGAGGGCAATGTGGAAGGATACCCAGGCAAATCCAGTAGTAGCGGGAGCAATGGGTCTTATGAAAAAGAATTTACAATCGTACTTAGATATGTTACTGATGCATGTAAATCTGTATGAACTGCAGGAGGAGTCATTACTGGGCACATTGCTGGTGCAGAAAAGAGCACTTCTGGCTAACCTCAAAGACTGAAAGAATGCTGATTTCATGAAATGTAATCATACTTTGACTCATGGTATTAGAAACCCAAAAGACTTGGAGAAACCATTTGAAGTAAGGGACATCACAGCTCATTATAAATTATAAAACCAGGTATTATGGAACAGCAGTAATAGTTAGATGTGTGTGAGGTCTGTATTAATATACAGTCATAATCAGCCATCTTGCATAATGTATACACTGGCATATGTGAAGTCTGTATTAATAATACATTCATAATCAACCATCCTGTATAATGTGTACACTAGCCCAGTACAGTTGTGGATAACCTCAGAATGTGTCACTATGTTAATGTGAACATTAATGAATGAAACTTATATTCCTAAATTTGCATTGCTATTATTAACACAGATACCCGTGAAATACACTTAAAACACAGTCACAAAAATAGATATGCTTAGTAAATACATATGTGATAATATAATTCTCAAGGTGTGGATTATGTAACTTACATTGGCATCTACTGATTGGACATGGACCTGTAGAAACTTCCAGTGAAGATTCTCTGTGTCCCTCCGATGTTGGTCAGCATAGCTATGATGGACCTGCACACCAATCCAGTATATCCCGGTCCATCAGATGTGCTCTCTCGCAATCTAGTTTCATATGTTAAGAATTGCAAAGTTCCTGGGGCATGCTCATATCCACTGCTCATGCCCAGGCTCAGTATTGCAGTTGAAAGTTATTGAAAAACACCTAGTAAAATATGTTGAGTTCCCACTCAGTTTGCAGGTAGCAATAATATGAACAGTAAATATATCAATATTACATTTTAAAGTTGTGCATGTAGGATGGTAGCACACTACTGGAGGCTTCGGCATGTGATACAGATACCCCCATTTAATCATACATGTTGGGTAATGGCACTAAGCACATTACACTTACACCAAGCTACTGGCTATTGCACTAAGTTTTGAGAACTTACAAGGATGTTCACAAATGGGTTTCCAAAACACTGAATGTTAATGAACACCCACAACTGTTGATGGCAAGCCACCATGTTTTACTGGTATCATGTTGTGTAGCATGGTACACATGGTAATCATCTGTGATACCTTTTCTGGTGTATATTGCAGTGCACCCCAGATGTCTGGATAACTGCAAGCACCAGTTTTTAGGAAGGAGGTAACACATTTTGTCCCAGTGCTTAAAGTTGACAGGTCTAGATTCAGATTATGTCATAGCTGTGGTCCTCCGAGTAGTAGTCCCCCAGAGATTTCACCATGCTGGAAAAGTCCCTCAGACTACTTCCCCTTCATATTGCACCATTGTGCACAGTACAGGGGTATGTTGCCCATAATAATTAGGCAGTCCGACAAGCACACTACTTGACAACTGAAAGATGGTCACCTCTTTCTATTGATGTACTGCTCAGCATTAGGTGCAGCTGGGGTTTTAATAAAAAGGTGGGTGTAGTCTACTGTACTGAGGACATTGGGAAAGTTGGCTGTGGCATATAATTGTTGTACGACAGTTCTGCACTCCATGACTGTTAATGGTAAGTGGATATTTTTATCCAACTTGGTGCACACTGCTGTCAGGAAATGTGAGAGGATGCAACTGGCAGCTGTCTGGGATGTTTCTATGCTATCTACCATATGCCACTGAAATACCCCAGAGGCCAGTATACCTAGACAGATCTACTTCAGTAGATTGGACTTTTAAATGTTCAAAGATGATATGGTCGAGACCACAAAGTCAAACATTTAATAGTTCGAAAACTGAAGCAGAAAAAAAAACACAAAATAAAACAAAACTAAACCTGCATAGCAGGGAGGCAAGCCCCCTTGAACCCCCCACACCCCCTGCTACTTAAATATACCAACTCCGAGATCGCACTACATTGTGGAAAAGGGAAATCTTCCCATTCTGCACTGTACGTGGATCTCCATTCAGTCTGTCTAAACTTTTAAAAGTTCGATCATATGATCTCGGCCATCTGAGGTTCGAACTTTTAAAGGTTCAATCTAATGAAGGTGACCCACCTAGACACAGCCACATTTCTGTTTCCATCAGTATTGGGTTAACCCACAGACTAATACTGGTGGGGTGTAGAAGTCCTGCATAAGCATTGCACTAGCTCTCTGTGTAATCTATATCCATCAATTATTTCCTGGTCAGAGAATGGGTGTAATTGTAGCCTGGGTCTGCACCCAGCTGTTTGCCTTCCTGGATGTATTTGCAGATTGTATTCTGCTATGACTTGCAGTACCTCAGCATGCTGTAGTGAATTAAATGCAGGAACGTGCAAGGCGGGGGGGGGTGATATTAACAACTTTTAATTAATATAATTGGACTCACACATAATATGGCTTACAGAATTTGATGTTTTTTTTTTTCCTTTTGGTGTTTTTTTCTGGCGGATTCATGTGTGATTATTCCTTGTTGTATTTAAATGGATTGAAATGTATAATGTTATATGCTTATGTATGAATGGTGAGCCCGAAAGCTTCATTAAAGCCTGTGTTTCTGTAACTACTAAAAATGTTTGCGGAGATTTTTGTTCATCTACGTGTTGAAATGCCAGTTTCATTTTTTTTTTTTAAATAAGGAAAGCAGATTGTGCAGGATTCCGTATGAATATGAGGAATGTAGTGGCATTAAGATAAAGCACATATGGCCTCCACTGGGTGTTTTCAGAAAATTGTCAGCAAAGTACTTTTTCACATTTGTGCTGTATTGTGCTGGGTGAGCCCATTGAGTTTTGGAATCCTGTTGGCATGCGTGATGTGTGTAATTATCCTACACTGAATAGATAATTACTTGGTCTTGTTTTAGCATACGTTATGGAATTGCATCTGTCACTGTTAACTGACATCTTCCTTTGGGGTGCTGCGCTGTCCACAGTTTTCTGTTATAATTTGTCCCAGTGTTTTTTCTCAAGGACAGAAGTTTATATGAAATACAATTAATTATGAGAAGTCAGAATATTGTCATTTATGAAATACATGAGTAAACATGTCAATAGGCGGATTTAAGTTTCTTGTTACGGCCTACGCTATAAGACCTGACAAGACGTTGTCTTTCACATGAAATTTCTATTTCATGACAACTGAAACTAAATAAAAAAAAAAAAATTAGCAGGCAAGTTTTTGTTTTCCTTTTTATTTTTAAACAGGTTTTGATACTATAGTCGAAATGTTTACTTTATTTCCTATGGTATTCTCATCGATCTTATATGTTTTTTATCTGTACCAGGTTATGGGTGATACAAAATACAAAAAGATGAGTACTAATTAAATTCATGCATCACCTAGAATGTCATAGGCAGTATTATATATTCTCAGAATAAATATTGATCGACATGTCCAAATACTGAATTATATAGCTAATATACTTTTGAATGTAATGACATTTCAACATAATAAAGGTTTTCTGTATACGAATATATAAGACATTTCTTGGCGGCTATGGCTCTGATTGCTATGGCTTTATTTGTTAAAAAGTGGATTTTTCTTTTACAGTGACACTATCTGTGTCATTGCTTGCAACTCAAACCAAGCATTTCCTTATTTAACTGAAAGGACACAAAATTACAAAGTTTTTTTTCTTATTAAGGTCATTATGTTTTTATGTAAGACAATACCTTGGTCAGATTACATTAGTGTAATTTGCAAGTATTTTATAATGGTAGGTAATTTATTACAAAAATTAGTTTTTGAGCCCTTATGCACCACCTTATTAAACAGATTTGCTGCATTTTATTGTATGGAAAAGAAATAAATGTCCTTAGTATTCCAATTGCTGTTAAATATTCAATGTAATGCCTCCTATAAAACAAATTAAAAGCAGCACCTGAAAATATTGCCAAAGATACAAGATTCACTGCTGTCCATATAGGTTAGTACCAATAACTTGCAAGGCCAGTGTACTTTGTTGGCATTGTAAGCATTTGATACATTATTGGTTGGCTTTAACTCAAGTGCAGCTGTGCTGGGGGGGGGGGCAATTATGTTTTTGTGTTAACACAAATATACATGTTTCTGTTTATTAGATCTTTTTATTTGATATGCTGGATCAATATCATGTTGAGACAAGTTAAAATACTCCTAGTTACTTTGAGAACTAAACAATATAGACTTGAAAAAGGCTTACTCAATGTCAGACATTCTAATGTCTAATTAGTTGGCTCTATATGCTAAACATGTTGTGTGACCATTGGAAAAAGTTTAACAAACAGGGACAAGTTATGACAAGACAGGTTAAGTTATGGTAAGATGTGACAAAACTGGATGAAATATTATAACATATGCTTGATTGCAGAATCTGTTTTAAGAGATTCACTCCACTTATTTTAAGTAGCAGGTTCTGCACATTTATCCTTTCACGTTTTCTCTTTGCCTTTTTTTAATGTGCTTTACATTTTTGCCTTTATGCGTGGAATAATTACAATATAAGGAATTATTTTTTTTTTTAAATGCTGCGAAATGGCCAGAGAAAATAAACAAGGCAAAGGACATGGGATAGACAAGGCAGAATTACAATATAACACAAAGGAAATAACTAAAATAATGCACAGCATTTTATTTTAAATAAAGGTAAATGTTAATTAACAAACACAAACAATAGCTTATATGCAGTCCTTTTAGGACCTAGGGCAATTGAAGACAGCACAAAAATGCCAAAATTCCATTTGCAGGTCTCTTTAGAATGCTATTGTTTTAAAATCATAATGGATAAAAATAATCGGTAATAAAAATCACATATTAAACCATGTCTCCCCAGAGATGTTCTCTGTGTTACCATTTCAATAGACAATTCTAATATTAACAGTTTTATTCATTAACTGAATCCCTAGGCATTCTCTTCAAATGAAAAGCACTGAAAGATGTTAAGATCATGACTAAAGCTGCCTCTGAACCTCCTATTGCTGAGAGAGGACAAGTTCAACTCCCATAGCCAGTCGCAGAGCATTAACATTTTCAGTTCTTGAATTATCTTACTAAATCTGTGTTGGGTTCCCTTCATTCTTTTCTGCCTTCATAAAATCAGAGGAATAAAGAGCTGTCAAACATTTCTGCCTAGGTCATACTGGGATATATAAAGCAAGGAACTTCTCTTCTGTGAAATGATATGATTCTATAAATAGAACTTAACAGATGTGAGACCTCAGTGCAACCTTTCATAAATGACATCTGAAGTTGAAACACAAGTCCACCCAGGTAACTAGAGCCTTCTTTTCTGATACTGATGAACAATTTTCTATACACTACATGCAGCAGTTGTAATTTCTGCAACCGTGTGGGTTATTTTAACATAATTTAAAACATTCAGATACAGCCATCACATGAACTCTGTATGTTCACGAGCTGCAAATAATTCTGCAATACACCTGATGAGAGATTTTCAAATGCTTACATAACCTGCATATTTAGCAGTGTTACATTTTATTGTGCCTGGAAGCCCATCAAGAGTAAATCTGAAAGTGTCAGATCAAAAAGTGAAAATATTTTATTTTTATTATTTTATTTTACATTTGTTTACCAGGTGTGTCCGACTGGACTGTTAGTCCATATTCAGAGAAGGCTCGGGGATAAAAGCTGCACTATAGTTACAAAAATGAATACAGAGATATTAATACACAGTCACAAATTAACATATGCTAAACAGTCAGTTACATACAAGAAATTCAGTTGTGAAAAACAATATAGTATCTAAATTTTGAGAAGTAGTGGTGTAAGCAGAATGGTGTGTATAAAAAGACTGTGCTATTTCACAGAAACTGAAACACCTAGATGTGTCTCGGACAGTAAGACATAAGTGGCTATATGCTGAGTGGCAAAAAGTGAACATAAATACAATATTGTATGGATAGAGATTGTTGGGTGCTAGGTATCTGAGCTATCCTGAGGTCGAGGAGGAAGAAAGGACAGAAAGTCAGAAATAAAGTAGGTAGAGGAAAAAGTGAGGAGAGAAATGCATTGAGAAAGTAGGAAGCTGGATGAGTTATGAAGGGAGGGAAATAGGACAGATAAGCAAGAAATGTGGAAACTAAGTGAGAGTAACTAGAGATAGTATGCAATGGTTGGGGGGGGGGACAGAATACAGCAGGGATAAGATCCGAAGGGCAGTTTAGTAGAGTGTTTAGCCGGGGTTAGGGCAGGAGCAAAGCGAGGTGTTTGTTAGGTGTTCTCTAAGTAGTACTTTGAATTTGGATGAGTTGAAAGTATTGAGTATATACCAGAGGCAGCCCGTGCTATTGGACTGCAGGACTGCAGCCCTACCAGCTGTAAAATAAGAAAATTAAACAAAATATAAAATAAAAAGAAAATAATAAAATAATAGCAAGTCCCGGAACATCGTGCATGCGCACTAGTTGCATTTCCGATACTCGGACTGCTGGTAAACCAGTCTGGAGCATGCGCACAGAATCCAGACTGTCTCCACCAGCAGTCCAGACTAAAACATGTGCATCTACATTTTCCCAGCAGTCTATGCAGTAGTTCTAACTGCATAGACTGGAAGGGGATCAGACTGCAACGTCCGCAGGCAGGGTGGTCTCACGGGACAGAGAGAATGAGCCTTAGGTTCTCTGACGGGATAACAGCTCCTCAGCCGGCAATGATAGTGCAGGATACAGCGCAATGATAACGCTTCGGACTTTGCAGGTAAGAGGTGTGTGTGTGTGTGTGTGTGTGTGTGTGTGTGTGTGTGTGTGTGTGTGTGTGTGTAATGCCCCAGTCACTACATGGTGGTGGGTAGAGAATAAGTCTTGAAACCTGTACCTTGGTCCCAAATAGCAAGAGCCTGAATTCCCTACCCACCACCATTTGTAATAAAAATGCAGATTTTTGCCTCATATTTGTTTTGTTCCTCATAAAATCTGTGGTTTCTATATGTTTGTTTCTCAACACGGTCAGTTGTGCAGTGGTACCATTGTTGCCTAACAGCTACAGGTTGTCTGGTTTGATTCTTGGCTGGGGTGCCTTCTATGTGGAGTCTGCATGTCCTTCCTGTGTTTGTGTGGGTTTGCTCTGGTGTCCTCTCATCTTACAAAGACATATCTGGAGTGTTTCTTCCTCTGCCAAAAATTGCCTTTTGCTCCAAGTCAGACTTCCCTGGTTAACAAATGTTAAATAAATAAAAATGACAAGCACTGGAATTTCAGACTTAATATTCTTCAGAAAGTACATGGTAACACAAAACCTATTATTATAGCAAGTTCATAACATGGATATTTGAAATTTGTCCCTATTTTTGGGACTGTATTCCCCCATTATTGGCTTCATCCAGGTTTTTTGTGCCAAGGCTGAGAGCTATGGTGATAACTGAACTCACTGAATATGTTTGGGGGCTGTATTCCCCCATTATTGGCTTTGCTCAGGTGTTTTGTGCTAAGATGTTCACGAATCAATTGCAGAAATGAGTCCAGAAGAATCCAAATAAGACAAAAGTTGAGTAAAAAACCTTTATAACAACACAAACAAGCCTTTTTGCATAACTAACCTTTTGCAATGCGGCATTTATGATTGAAAAAGTTTTTATGTGTTTATAGTCTTCTTTACTCAGTCTTCTTTTGTTAAAAGATGTTGACAGCTATGGTGAGAACTGAATTCACTGAATGTAGCCCATTTAAGTTTCAGTCTTCCTCTTTCATAAAATAGATGATTGATTTGGCATAGTGGTATGTTGCTGTGACTGTTTTGCACAGGGTCCTGGGTTCAATGCTTGGCAGTGAAATGTATGGTGGTAACACCACATTTTATTCTAGCAACTTTCCAACATTATACAAGCAATGTTTAAAATGTGTCCCTGTTTTTTGGTCTTTTGCCCCCCCCCCCTAAATTTTGGCTTTTTCCAGATTTCTTGTGCTGCAAAGTTCAGAGATACAGCTGAGTGTCAAGTAGATTTTACAAAAGGCTGAGAGCTGCAGGGGAACAAAAGTTTAGTGATGCTTATGCTGAGTCTGCTCACATTGTTAATAGCACAACCAGTAGTGTACTTGCTTTTGATGCAGAAGGCTGTGGGTTCTACTCCTGCAGTAGGTAGATGCATTGCTTATACTGTACTATATTGTAAAGGGGTGGATGCTGCAGTCCTTTTTGGTGAAGATACCTAGTAACTCTGAACCTGTTATCAGTCTGCCATCCATTCCCTATTGCAATTATTAGATGACTTTTACTTCTTCAGAGATTGTGCATATTTACTGATACTTTGATCATGTTTTCCCCATGAAACAAGTAGATAGTTGTTGTCAGGCTTATCATTTTTTAATGAAACATAGGCAATTTATTCCTCAAGGGTAACAGACACTTTATTTGTAGATGAAACAATGACATATAATGTTGTTTGCTAGCAACAACCTCTTCATTAGTTACAGATTTCTTTAATGTGGAATTATTTAGATGACTTTTACTTCTTCAGAGATTGTGCATATTTACTGACACTGGTGGATTGTAGACGTTTGAGTAGACTTTTATGATAGAAATGTTCTGAATTGGGCAGTTTTATCGTTATTGGTACATGCATTTTTTTCATTGTTTACTGGAAAAATGTTTTGAATTGGGCAGTTTTGTCATTATTGGTGCATACATTTTGTTTCATTGTTTACTGGAAAAATGTTCAAAACATATTTAAAATGCCCTCTACAGCTCTACTATATTGTACAAGGAATATAATTTAATAAAATCAGAAAGGTGTATCAAAGACCACGTGTATGTTTCATGTGCAAGGGGCCTATGATTTGAAAACAGCCCAAAGTTAATCTTTATCTGTCACTGGCAAAATGTATTTTCTTTGAATGTGGGTTTCAATGCTGTTTCTATGAATGTGAGTTTCAAGGGAAGAGACGTTTTAATGCTAAGTCTGTTTTCATTGTAAGATTGCATTGCTTTGTTTAGCAGATGTCTTAGTGTTTGTGCTGTAAAATGCAAAATAAAACTTTCAAATGAAGTCCAAATCATCATAGAAATAAATCAGTGTTTATGGTAAATGGGATGAAATAGCCAAGTAATTGTTCATTGGAATAGCTGAAGGGGGGAGGCTCCATTCGACCACAATTTTACGAGAGGAAAGGGCGGCAAACTCAAAGACAGCCCCGGCTGAACTATACCTCTCAACTGTCCAGATTTTCACAGAATGAATAGATTTTTGTTTATTTGTGGTTTGTTCCTCATTAAATGTGTGGTTTTCTGGCAAATCATTTAGGAATTAAGTCACTAAATAATGACAGACACTAAGTTTCAGACTTCATAACCTTCAGAAAAATGCATGCTAAAGCAAGACCTGTTATTCTATTAACTGTCTCAGTTTATAGAGCAATTTTTGTACTGTTTATATTTGGCCTTGTCCAGATTTCCTGCATTAACAGGTTGAGAGGTATGTGCAAATAAATTTCTTTAAAGAATTAGGCATATCCAAACCTCTAAACTGTCCCCGATTTTGGCTCAAAATGTTGCTCTTCCCCTAATAATCCTGCCGCAAAATGGCAATTTTGAAAGAAAACGTAGAGGGTTGACAATTAAGAAATAACTGTAATAATCAGAGTTATAGATTACTTTTATTTCAGAAATGCATGCAGATTCTTTTATTTTGTCAGCTGCTCATGTTAGCAGTACTAATATTAAAAAGGTGTCCCTTCTTTGACATGTTCCCAGCTGTATTGTGTGGCTATTTTATATTTTTGCATCACATTTTGATCCATTTTTCATAAAATTGTGTTTTTTTGGTAAATTACTAGCAAATCATTAAGGACTGAAGTAAGAAAATAATGACAGACATTAGTGTTTCCGATTTCATACCCTTCAGAAATTCATACTAATACAAGACCTACTACTCTATTACCTTTCGAAGTTTATAAGAGCAATATTTAAAATTGTCCTTATTTTTGGGCCTTGTCCCACTTCTATGTATGGCTTTGTCCAGATTTCTTGCTCTGAGGTTGAGAGGTATGATAAATGTGTCAAGGCCATCACAGTCAGCCAGAGACTTTTCAAATTGTGACATACTTGTTGCACTCCACTGCCCCATGTAGTGTGACTCTGGATGTGTCCAAGCAAGACAAGGAGCAGTTATGCAGTGTAAATGTGCAGAGTATCCCCCCCCATCCAAGGTAGACACAAGTACTACTTTTATTCTGCCCTTGATTTTGCAGAATGTTTGGGTTTGTCATATTTTTATACTGTTGATTTATGCTTATTATTACTCAGAAAGTGCCTGTTGCTCTGTGTTTAAGTAGCAATGCTTTAATGACCATCAGGGTAAGCTTGTCTGAGATTGTAAGATGCAAGCAAGTTTTAATAAGCATACTGTTAAATAATTGCCAACAGTGAAAGCCTTTATGTTGCCATGCAGAGAATACTTGCATAACTAGATAATGTATAAGCCTTGGGTATTGAAATGCATATGACAGTATTTGTAATAAAGGACAGGATTACATTATTATTTTAAGAAGCTCATTACATTTGTTGGAGACTTGCAGTCATCTTTGCAGGCTTTACCTGTAAACCAAACAGAATGTCAGTCTATCATGTGTGGTCCATTACCTGTACAGCAATCCTTTCAGCTGTCTCCTGCAGCCCCCCTTCGATTTGAACTCACCAGCCGCCAATGGTATATACTGAGGCAAAGAATTCCAGAGCTTTGGTATATTTTTGGAGTACAGAGAATCACCATAGCCATTATTGGATTTAATTACTTTCAGGAGGATTGTAGTGCTCCACAGTTGGAGTGGGGCTGAATTAAGTCACTGAGAGCTGGGCAGTTATCAGGGTAGTGAAGCATGGAATGAGCTAGAGCGAGTTGGTTAAAGGTCAGTAGATTTTGAAGTTCCAACCATTTTAGCTGCTGTAGTGCTGTACAGTGGTGTGATCTATATGAGAGGTTTGAGACAAATCTGACTATTTTATTATGGCAGGGCTCAAGTTTTTTTTAAGTCTGTTTTTCTTAGATTTGTAAATATTGTAGTGAAAATATGCTACTGAAAGTGAAAAACTGCTATTTCAATTAAAAAAAAGTACACAAATTGCTTCAAAATCTTTGTTCACTATAACGGTTACAGTAATGGTGTCACATACTTATACCACAGAATTTTAATTTCTACTTTTTATTTAGGAATTTCCCTGTCACATTTTGAAAGCAACAATCTGCAAATAGCTCTCTGAAATGACAAATCATTGTTTCATAATACTGCAGTACCACAGGCTTGTATGTCATAATTTTCATACTTTAGGGCAGAAAATGCATGTAAAAACTAACTATGTTTATGCTAAAAAAATAATATATATATATATATATATATATATATATATATATATATATATGGTTCTACCTGACTTCGCGCCGACAGCATGAAGACCGACATCCGGAGCTCAGAAGATCGAAGTGAAGAAGACCGGGCGAATCGCGAGTGGCAGAACATCGACAATGCAGAAGACCGACGACGGATGACAACACCAACGCCGAGGATGCCGACATGGGGAAAGGCTGTGTGGGTAGTGACGGCAGGTAAGTGTGGAGATTGACGGTCTGTGGGGATAGGGGTGGGTTAAGTGAGTTAGGGTTAGGGAGCGATAGGGGTGGGTTAAGTGACTTAGGGTTAGGGGCGATAGGGGTGGGTTAAGTGAGTTAGGGTTAGGGGCGGGTTAAGTGAGTTAGGGTTAGGGAGCGGACCTTAGGGTTAGGGTAAGGTTTAGTGTGGGCTTGTAAGGATTTTGGTGTGCTTGTGTTGTGTGTGTGGTTTGTGGAATGGGGATGTGTTTTGTTTTTAATTGTTATTGTGGTGTGTGCAGTGTATGGGGTTTCGTGTTTGTGTACCGTCGGTTATTTCGTTGTCGGTTATGTGTGGTTTCGTGTTTATGGACTGTCGAATATGTGGTGTCGGTGATGTGGTTGTCGGTGTTGTGTGGTTTCGACTATGTCAGGTAGAACCATATATATATATTCATCTTGTATGATATAGAATAAACACAACTGAGATTCTAATACTGGCAGACAAAAGCCAAACAAACAAGAAATGTCAATCTTTCTCCTTTTCTGGCTCAGTACTGCCAGACAGATATCAACTGGGGTTTAGTTTCTAATTGGAGGAATGATGTATGTGAAAATAAAGTCTTTCTAAGAAAGATAGTCTATTGCTGTGTAGTTTCATTGTTAAAAATTAGATCCCTTGGGGCCTTCTCCAATGCCTAGAAGGAGACGTAAGACTCTGGAATCCTTACCAAACAAATCTATCAGCAGCTTTACTCACACATTTGTCCTCAGTTGCCATTTTCTTGCAGCAATTTTTTCTCTTGACTTTTCCACTCTTCTATTAGAATTTAGTGGTACGTTACCCCAGAGGGTCATAGTTGGTGTGCCAGTATATCCATGAGTCAGAGTATGAGTGAGCGAGAATGAAAGATGGGATACAACTATTTGGAGTTCCTGTAATTCAACATTATCTAGGTGAGAGGAAATGTCTTCTGCATGAGGTACCCATTTAATACATATAGAAATGACCAGAGAGATGACCACAGAAAGACATTTGCCATCTACCTTCTGTGCATGAGGAAGGATGGGATAATACCACATAATCTGATTTTTGGTGACAAAAGCTTTCCAACAGTGAAGGGAAAGATTACCTCTGTCAGTTTTCTCACTGCAGTTCTGAGGACATGCTGGTTCAGTACCGAAGCCTGGGTACTTGGCAACAGAATGTCAGATGTCAACTCATCATCTTAAATAAGTAGCTAGGAGTGGTTACCATAGGCAACACTATTCAACATGGATCTTGAGACTACCTAAAGGGACAGTATGGGGTACAAACACAGAATAAACATGACTGCTGGTTATTTTAAATGGGCTTCTTAATTTACTTTACTTACTTACTTATCTAAACAAACTGGATCTCACCTGGGGGGTTCTGAGGGGGTGTATATATACGTCAAACAAGTAAATCATCAACATCTGTTTGATCAACAGAAATAGATGGTTGATGTGTGCAAAGAATCAACAATTCCTGAGTACAGGAATATTCCCTTTTACAAGGATTATGAAACCAAGAGGTTAATATATATAATTAGCAGGCGGTGTGCGAGTGCAGTCCACCACTTACAGGATGTGGGGGGCTTGCCCCCTACAAAAACACTTGTTGTTCATCTAGCTCATTCCAGGTTAACGGGTCTCTGTACTGATAATAGTGATACAAATGTAGTTAACATTACCATTTTGATGCCTTCTGAGGTTATCTGCAACTATACTGGGCCAGAGTACACATTCTGAGTAAACTTTGATTATGACAATACATTGATACGTACATCACACATATAATTGTGAATGATATTCCATAAATTCTCCTTTTATAACCAGTAATGGACTGTTCTGTCAATTAGCTCAAAGGGTTACGCAATAACTCAACTGCTGAACTCCTACGTGTGGGTTCAAATCCCATTGTAGGTTATTTTTTAAATAGTGGCAGTTATGCAGATAATATTGAACATAATATATGGAAGACCTACATTGGGTTGCCAACAGTACAGCTTTTTACACATCTAGCATGGCTGTAGTTTAGTGACATATATAACTCTTAGACCACAGATGACGTACACATTTCTCTGATATCCGTAAAGCTTCTAGAAGCATCACATAATATGCTTTTGTACGTGAGAATGCTGAATAATACATACATACATACATAATTAAGCACTACATTATAGAGAGTACATTATCGCAATATTCATGTTTGCTGTACTCACTCATGAATGCAAGACAGATGCACATCAGAATGGCTGAAATATGTTGCTATTTGTAAAAAAAAAAAATAAAGCAACTACTAGACAGTTAAACACTGACACGTACTAATGTTATAAGGTGGATTCCATCATTATGCCAAACAATTTTATAACATTAAAGGAAATGTGTAGTCTATTAGCTCAAAACATTACTGTAATTTAAATGTTTCATGCATATGCATGACTTCAAATCTCAGTGTACACTTTTTATGATATTTTGCCAGTTTTATATTTATCAGATTTCTGAAATGTACAATTGTTTGTTGATGTATGCATTGCAGCTTTTTACACATTTAGTATGAATCTGCTACATTAATGCCTATAACGCTTAAGTTTTGAATGACAATGCATGTCTTTGTTATCCGCAAAGTTTCTGGAAACATCCAATTTATGTTAATATGACTGTACGTGTCAATGCAGGGTAATGTATCCAAAGGCTGCCTACATTTTTAATGTTACAATATTATGTTATAATCAACTTTTCTCTATCTTTGACTGCCTTCCTAACTTAATTGTTGATGTATTAAATACCAATGATAAACATTAATTCCTATAATACGTAGTTATGTCTACCAAGTGCAGCCATATGTTTTATTGCAAAGTATGACGCTTTGTACTCTAAAGTGTTACTGGTGTTTGTTACTGCTGTGGCCAATGTACTGACATTCACTATTGCATGCTTTTTTGTTCAAATGCACAGCACATGGTGGAAGCAGTACTTTTCTTTTCAACCTCCTGTAATACAGAAGCACAAATTTATGTGTTTAATTCTATCCCTGCATATTCATACAGTTGAGTTTTTTTTTAACTTCACTCAATCCATGCAATCACAGCCAAGGTGTCAGGGTTGTAGTGCAAACATAGATGAAAGTTGCAAGTTTGAATCCCAGTTCCTATAGGTTGTATACGGTGCTTCTCGTACATGTGCAGCATTGAGAATACCACTGCAATAACTGAATGTGCAAAATGTGAAACTTTATTTCATGTCAAGGCTAACTGACATGTAATTTTTCACTATTTTGTGGTACATAGAGAACATCATATATTGACATAACACAATCCTTCTGTGGCAGTAATATATCCTTTTTTTTTTTTTGCAGATGGTGAAGACCATACCTGTAATTGAGCTCTGTGCGTTTAACATATGTACAGGCTGGAGGAGCACCTGAGGGAGAGAGGTATGTTATAACTGTCAAAACTCATTTCCTCAGAAACACTCATACATAGCCAAAACACCAGTCTTGATTACAGCTTCAGCCAAGGTAATATTAATGCCAGAGTAGCCATAATACATCTGCAGGGTTAGTGCAATACTTATTGAGTTCTTGTGAATAACAGTATAAATTTAATTTAAAACATTGTCCTTTGAGTTATACTCAAGCTATGTTTGATAAATGCAGTTTATGTTTTTTTTTTTTTTTTTTTTTTTTTTTTTTGTAGTCACAACCTAAATGACAGACATTTGTATGTAACTGTCAGGGTTCTTTTTCCCCAGAATGCTTCAACTAGAAGGTGCCTGTGTTGTTACTGCTGTGTGAACAGCAGATTGTAAGTTTGTATGTCTAGGTGGTTGCTGTTATAAGTCCGATATGTCTTGTACTTCTGTATAACCACCTTATGATGGTTTGTTTAACACCAGATTACAAATTGTGTTTATTATTGTTGTGCAAAAAGCCACTCATGTTCTTCTCTTATGTCTGAGTTGGTACATATTATATTCATGATTATCATTAAAGTGACTGAATTGTGCAGGTATATAGATAAGAATATTAGAAATGTAGGTAGTAACAGTGATACATTAATTGCTAAACAGTAATCTGTGTGTGTGTGTGATACACTAAATTTTACATGTCACACGCTGTCACTTTGGTTCTGATAGTCCAGTTGTTCTAAGGTCTTGTATTGCAATCCAATTCTGTGATGTTGTAATGTCATGATGTCAGCCGTTAACCATGTTGCATTGCTCATCTCATTTGTGTCTATATTTTAAGTTTGCCACTACTTGTTCTTCTTACTATATGTTTACAATAAACATAGATTATTTAGGGTCTGTTAACATGACAGATATTTGCACATAAACGTAATTTACAGTGTAAAACAACTGGCATAATGACACCTCAAAATAACTGTATGAGGCACACATACGAATAATGTCCAATAGACGTAAAATCTTTTCTATTAGCTTGTCTGTTTGATATTGCTGGAAGGCCTACATGTCAACAGGGGGTTACATTAGAGACGCCATTCTAAATATTATGCTGGTAGTGTCACTGTGAGTTTATAGAACAGAAAGTTTTCTGGCATAGCAAAACATCCCAGTGCTGCATTCCACAGTATCATGGCATCCTTGGCTTGAAATGTTTGATATATATATATATATATATATATATATATATATATATATATATATATATATATATATATATATATATATATATATATATAATATGTGTGTGTTTCTGCCGGCTGTACGGCTGTGTTTTACATGCATATTGATGGTAGATATGTTCATAATTGAACAAGTAATAATAGTATTACTCTGATAAACTGTGTAATGCATGCCATTTAATGCCCTAGAGTAACATAATGACACTGTACAATGGACATAGAGGGCCACACATGGCCTTTTATTTATATAATTAGATATGAATAATATGACATATGATTACCTTATACATGTTATACTCAAATGTTTTGTTTTTATACAAAGTACAAATACACCTTATGGGCCATATTGTCTGATAATTAAGTTTTAAAAAACAAGTGTACTGTATTGTGATATACCTTGTGAAAACATGTCAGAGTTACTGCCTCGTGTTTTGATCACAACAGCATACAATATATTCTCTTCAACATTATTTCTGTGCACATCTGATTGTGTTTTACGACAGACTTGTTTTACACATGACTTTGATCTATCTTAGACATCATTTTGTACATTGTTATGGACTGAAATCATGCTTTTCATCACATACAATGTTACAGTTGCATAAGGTCATACAGTACTGTAATACAACATACAGAAAAGTTACAACATGGAGATTATGAGAGTTTGTATATGACATGTTATGTACTCATAGCTTTTGAGGAACAAGTATTATATATGTATTTTTTTATTGCGTTTAACCTTGACACTGTCCGGGACATGGAAGCTCTGTCAGATGCTGAAGATGACAATGTGTCAGACCAATCCCAGGCAATTCAGATTCTGTGGACCAGGATGATGGCAATGTTGAAGTTGATGATGATAGACTGGCACCTGCATTTGCCATCATTCTAGCTGCTTACTGTAGAAGACATCCACCACCAAACCGGGGAGATAGTTTTTGGGCCCAGATCCAGGAGGTGATGACAGATGTCTTTCAGATGCAGAAGAAGGATCTGATGGGGAACTTTTTCCAAGACATGGTGCTACCAATGTGTGACTTCATCCTCGAGATTGCTAGAAAGATCATTCATAATGTTTGACCTCATCAGGGTGGGCCCTCAAAAGTTAAGTCTTGTCTGTGTGATCCAATTATATAATGCTGCCACCATGGTGTTTGCCATATCCAAATATGTACTATATAGTCACAACTGTGTGGGCATAGCATATTTCTGTCATGCCTTTCTGCTATATGTCCTACTTTATGCTGCACGTACGTCTTATGTGGCATTACGTTATTGCTGCAGTACGTAGTAATCAATTAGATGTATGTAATATAATCAATGCATGCATTACTCCACATGGGCAGGGGTGCTGCTCCTTACTTCAATATGGGTATGTATGTACCCCTAAGCATGCAGTACAGCGTAATATTGTTATGTCCAACACACTATGGGCTTGTATGTGACAGATATGACTATTGCAGTTACTATGATGCAAGTGAGACAATTGCTCTGCTTGTACTGTTCCACTCTATACTTAAGTGGGTTGACAGCAACTCGCAAATTACATTATTCTCATACTTTGCTCATAACACAGTGAGGTGGGTCTGTTGTGTTTATTTTCATGTTACCAGTGTGTAGGCACTACAACTATTTTTCTGTTGGTTGTTGTTGTCTTATGTCTGTTCAGTGACATCTCAGGTCCTTGTTTATGTGATTTCTCTATCACTGCTGTCATGGTATGACAATGGCTTTATGTGTAGCAAGCAGTGACAAATGTTGTGCCATGTTATATCAAATTACTGTGACTGGTATATATGAGCAGGTATCCTTCACATACTGTATAGATATAAACTGGTCCATCAGTGAATATATGGAGGAGATGATACTTAATTTAGCATAATAACTGAATGCCTGGGTTGTCCTTATCTTGCGTATGTCAATAGCTGGTCTTTTTGATAATAGTGTATATTAGGACATGTATAAACATATTTGCATACATGCCTATTGTAGCACATACACAATGATTTACATATATGTACATGTGTATGCACATATGACTGACACGCAAACACCTTGTAATTTATGACTGTGTATATGCAGTTATTCCATGTTCCTATGCTGTACTGTTGCTCACAAGACTGTTGTTTAAGCAGTCCTAGTCATTGATGGTGCTATTTATATTAATAAGGGTGTTTGTTGTGCTTGTTATATTATGTTTGCATGACAGTATATGTGTATGTGGTAATGAAAATTATTGCATGTTCCTATGCATCCTGATGTCTAACAGTTACAGATTACTGTGCTTGTGTCATTTGCTCACAGTGTTGTTTACAGTCATCAGCAATACCATTTGCCCGTGTAACATACATTTGCTTCAATGTAGCTTTGGTGGACTTCCACACTACCCTATGTGCTAAGCACAAGCATGTACAAGGTGTCCATTACGATAAAGCTGTTCTGCTTTACTGTGTGCCTACTTTCTGCTGCTGGTATTTTCTCACTGACGTGGACCTGTGTTTTCCATATCCTTTCCCCTTTTGAGTTTTTGCCTATATGTTGCACCCATACATGGCATAAATTAACCTTCATCTACATTATTGTCATTATCATGGAGTTGCACTGTTACAACAGTACCTTGTGCCAACATGTTGGGCATCATGCATATGTACACAAGGTGCCAGCAGCTGCTTGGATCCCATCATTTCTATTATATTTCTGCATTGAGCATTGCACAGGAATTGTTTTTCTTCCTTCCTATGCACAAACTGGCATTCCTTATCAATCATTACTCATACATGCCTTATCAGTTACATAGTACTCCATGTCATTGGTGAATGTGTGCTGACATCTTTCTGAAAAGAACATGTTAATTCACTGCATGTCACACATAGAATACCTGAAAACAC
>NC_056733.1:402636679-402646679 GCF_019279795.1 Protopterus annectens
AGGACTATCAGCAGCCATAGTCTCTTATTATAATACATCCTGCCTGCTAGAGTTAACCCCCCCCCACATTGTCTCTTATACTCACGCTCCCTATACACTTCTTAGCCTTTCACCTAAAACTACCCCCCTGCTTGTAAATTATATATTTATTTCTCTCACCTCTGCCACCCCTTAGTCTCTCTAAAACCCTTTTGGTAGACCCTACTTACCTTACCTGCAATAACCATTTATGGGCAGCAGATCTACCTATTTATCCTTCACTTACCTTGCTCCTTGATATCAGCCTTTAAACCTTATTTTGTCTCCCTCTTACCTCTGTTACTCCTGAACCTATTTCTTTATCTCTGAATCAGCCCTTAGTCAGCTCTCCTTTCACTCTGCTATTTTAGTCTCTCACCTCCTAGATACCTTACATTGGACTTAACTCCCTTATCACTGATAGTTTTCCCGCAAAACCTGTCTTCTTGTTTATGTCTTGCTTTGCTTTTCACCTCATCTCTCTCTGTCCCCTCACTTACTACCCCTCTTCTCTTGTACATCCACCCTTCTCCTCCCCTCCCCCACTTAGTACCTTCTTGCACATACCCGCCTAGACCCTCCTCCCCTTCTTTTAACTTCTGCCCCTTATCCCTAGCTTATAAATTGACCCCACCTTCAGGGCGCCATCTTTCTAGGCTTGCCCCACTCCTGGCTGCTGAGTTTTCCCTGTTGGTAGCGTTTGCGGCAAGTTTTGTTTGTATCTAACTCTGCCTAGTTACTGAATAAAACAATGTTTTCTATGAGGGTAATTCCAAATTCTACGTGAAGATTATATATTGCTGATGTTGTGCTTAATTTATACTGCAGAATTAATGTATGCGGTGTTCCTGTTCCTTATGGGGAGTAAAGATGCCGAGTGTTAATATCTAAAGCAATGATTAATGTTTTATACTGTCTTGAACATTGCCGGCTCCATATAAACTGAGGGATAAAAGTGATTCGGGTTATTCTACCTCTTCATTCCCTTCTACTATGACACCAGCCCATATCTAATGATTGGCTAATGATAGTGAAGTATTTGCGAGTGCTATGTTACAGTTTGATAATCGCTTATTCCATTTTGTGTTTACAAACCACCTTTATTCACCTCGCTATACTGGTTTTCTTCTCAAGTCATACCCGATTGATAAAGGGACCTGTTCGCGCTTTAAGTGCTGAACGAGTGTTGTATTTGTTTCTATTTAGAGAGATAGTGAAGTATTTGCGAGTGTTATGTTACAGTTTGATGGTTGCTGATTCCGTTTTCTGTTTATAAATTACCTTTACTCTGCTCGCTATACTGTTATTCCTTCTCAGGTCATACCTGATTGATAAAGGGAACCGTTCGCGAGCTTTTAAGTGCTGAACACGTGTTATATATGCTACTATTCCCCTTACTTCCTACAATTTAAGATTTTATTTGGCTTATTTTATTATACCTTTGTTCATTCATACTTTACTTTCCCAATTAATGATTTAGCTATTTTTAAGTAATGGATTAGATGCTTTTACCCTTAATCTCCAAACCCTCAAGAGCCATTTCTCCCCTATCTCACTCAGCATCTTTATCATAGTCTATTTAAGTGAGCGTTCCCTGCAGGACTATCAGCAGCCATAGTCTCTTATTATAATACATCCTGCCTGCTAGGGTTAACCCCCCCACATTGTCTCTTATACTCACGCTCCCTATACCCTTCTTAGCCTCTCACCAAAAACTCTCCCCCCTGCTTGTAAATTATATATTTATTTCTCTCACCTCTGTCACCCCCTAGTCTCTCTAAAACCTTTTTGGTAGACCCTACTTACCTTACCTGCAATAACCATTTATGGGCAGTAGATCTACCTATTTATCCTTCAATTATCTTTCTCCTTGATATCAGCCTTTAAACCTTATTTTGTTTCCCTCTTACCTCTGGTAGTCCTGAACCTATTTCTTTATCTCTGAATCAGCCCTTAGTCAGCTCTCCTTTCACTCTGCTATTTTAGTCTCTCACCTCCTAGATACCTTACATTAGACTTAACTCCCTTATCACTGATTGTTTTCCCTAAAAACCTGTCTTCTTGTGTGAACTCGCTCTGTTCGCCTTACGGGCTCACTTCACTCCCCTACTCTACCCCCAAATTCCACCCACCCCAGTGGTCCTACACTTATACTTCCTAAACCACACCCTCTCTCTCATCCAACCAATCAATTGCCCCAAACACTTACTCCACTTAGCTACACCCTCCTCCTCTAACCCTCTCTAGTATCTCTACTTATAGTGTTGTTCTATACCCTGTAGCACTACTCCTCCCTCTACCTAAGTCTCTCCCACTCTCACTAGTCCCTCATTATCTTATCCCAAGTCTACCTCCTTTGTATTTGTATAGATATTCATAACAATATGCAAACTACAATAAAAGTTATCCTAACCAACTTAATACTCTTAACCATATGTTTACCTGCCCTCACCTCTGCCTATCTCCTAACTTATTTTGAAAAGTCCAATCTCTTCCACTATAATCTCCCCCCAAAACAAACAACCATTCATGATATCTTCCATTCCCATACACACATTAACATCATCTCCACTCCTTGCTATATGTTACCGCAATACCATCGATGTACACACATTAAGTACAACAACCTCTTAATAAGAAAATGGAAACTTCTTATTAACTATTCACACAACCCAGTATTTAAGCTACAAAGCCCTACCTTAAAGGATGGGGACATACACCCTAATCCTGGCCCAACCAATGCATCCATAGTAAATATTCACTGCACCACACCCTCAAACCTGCCAACATTGAACAAACTCTCCAACTCTCTATTAATAGCACATCTCAATATCCGCAGTATCAACAACAAAACTGCCCACCTTCATGCTCTCCTTGATATTCACTCCTTTGACATTTTCTGCCTTACAGAAACTTGGTTAAAACCTGGAACTAAAGTTAATGAAATTATCCCCCCTGGCTATAACATATTGAGACAAGACTGATTAAAATGTAAGGGTGGGGGAGTTGCACTCCTATATAAAACTGGCCTACAGATCTCCTCTATAACTGATACCCCCCCTTTGGACAGTAAGGCTGAAGTCCTCATCTCCAAACTTCAAATCAACCCTAACAAATCCCTTTGTGTGATCTGTACCTACCTACCCCCTGGTAATAACAACACTATAATAGAAGATATTCTTAGCTGGGTGTCCTCAACCTACCCATAAGAAACAATAATACTAGGTAACTTTAACACTGACTGGAAAATCTTCAACACTAATAACCCTTCCTCACATATTAATCTTCATGGCTTTATTCAAACTATCACCTCAACTACCAGAATCAACAAACCAACCAAAAAAGAGAACACCTTAGACTGGATACTTATTAATAAACACCAACATACTTATAATGTAGGAACCTTACAGATGATCTAAGTGATCATACTCTAACTTATATTATAAGACAAAAGAATGAAATTTCTAACACCCCTACTTACAGGACCTCATGAACCAAGAAACACTTTAACCTTGTACTACTCCAAAATGAACTCAATGCATGTGACTGGAAACCTCTAAAAATACTCCCACTAGATGAGGCTGTTTAATATTTTAACTCTAAATTTCTAGCAATCCTAGATGTGCATGCACCTAAACGATCTATTAGAATAAAATCCAAACCAGTCCCCTGGCTTTCAAAAGAAACTAGACAAAAAATTCTACTTAGAAACAAAGCTTGGGCTAAATGGCGAGCTAACAGTACTTCCCCAGAACAACAAACTTTTAGACAGCTAAGAAACATAACAAAAAAGCTATACTCACTGACAAAAGTACTACTATTGTAAACTACAATAAACACACCAAAAGAATCCAAAGAAATTTTGGACTAGCATAAATAGGCTCCTTCACCCCGGTCACTCTAGCACACCATCCCCTCAAGATGCTGATCATAATACCCCACAACAGACAGCCAACAACTTCAACACCTACTTCACAGAGACCATGCAATCCCTAGCTAGCCAACTTTCCACTGATAAAACAAGGCTCCCAACCTCTTTGGCTGGATCTTTACCAACATTCAAATTTCAGCCCATCTCAACCACTCTCATCTACAAAATCTTACGAAAACTTAAGCCTTGCACTCCTTCAGCTGACCATTTACCTTATGAATATTTGCAAAAAGCAGCCAAAGTTACTGCCTTTCCCATATCCATCCTAATCAACAGAACCATCAATGAGGGAATCATTCCAGACATCTGGAAAATCTCCCACATCATCCCCCTACATAAAGGTGGTAAATCCTATGACTACTCTAACTACAGACCAATAGCTCTACTATCACCGTTATCAAAAGTCATGGAAAAATGCATTCACCACCAGCTACTAGACCACTTAACTAAACACAACATACTGGCTAAGTACCAGCATGGCTTTAGGCCATTTCATAGCACTACCACCACTCTACTATCTTTCACCGACTCCATTAATAAGAACCGTAATGACAGCATCCTCTCTTCTGCTCTCTTCATCGACCTTTCAAAGGCTTTTGATATGGTTAATCATCCCCTGCTTATAAATACTCTTGAACTTCTTGCTCTAGATACCCCAGCTATACGATGGTTCAAGTCTTACCTCAACAATAGGCAACAGGCAGTTCTCTGGGAAAATAAACTATCATCCCACCCGCCAGTCACCCTTGGAGTTCCTCAGGGCTCCATTTTAGGACCTCTTCTTTTTTCTTTATTCATCAATGACCTTCATGTAGCAATCCCTGAAGCCACCTGTATTCAATATGCTGATGATTCCACACTCATATGTTCTGCCAACTCCATTTCTGAACTACACTCACTAACTCAAAAAGTATTCAACTCAATAGAAGTTTGGTTCTTGAAACGCTGCCTCCTTTTGAATGCCAAAAAAACCAAGCTCCTGCTCTTTACTCCAACCAATAGGTCCTCTCCTATAGACTTCTCTATCAAATCAAACAATGGCACCCTTATCTTCCCCGATCCTCCCACCAAACTATTAGGAGTCACAATCGATAACAACCTTAACTTGGACAGCCATATAAATAACACCATACAAACAGTGAACAGAAAAATGGGCTCCTTATATAGAATCAAACCCTTCTTAACTCCTACAGCTAGATCCACTATTGCCCACTCTCACTTAATCTCAACTCTTCTTTACGCCTCAGCTATTTACACTAATCTAAAAAAAAAAATCTTCTCAAACTAGCAAGCTCCTACAACAATATTGCCAGATTTGCCACTGGCAATGCATTTCAAACTCAACATTGCCTGAATCTAAAGCAGCTAGACTGGCTTGAACTCCCTAACATGCTAGTTTTTCCCCAACTCACCATTGCCCATAAAATCTTTTACCAACCAAATAATACTCCAATACTTGCTAACCTCATTACCCCTTATAATAATCTTAATTCCCTACGTTCTTCTAGTAAATTACTATAAGTAAGTCCAATAACTTGGCAGGCGACAGCCTTTTCTACAATACTGCTGGGAAAAACTGGAACCTTCTACCTATAGATCTAACTTTACTACCTTCACTGTCACTCTTTAAGCAAAAACTCAGAAGTCACCTAAAATCACACTGGTTATGTCCCTGCAGTAACCCAGACATCTCCAACCTTTCCTATTTCTATCTTCACACTGCCTCTGGATACACAATTGTACTCTGCATACCCCTCAGTAAGCTACAAACTGGTAATAGTAAGATTTTTATAACTTCCAGTATTTATGCAAACTATCAATGAACTTTAATATATCTCTCTTATCATACAATTAGATGACTGTTATAATACTTTATACTCATCCTTCTTAGTATTGTACTTTATTAAACTCTTTCTTTGTATTCTAAATTCTTCCTACTTTGTTATACATCTGTATATTATATTTTGTGCTATGTTGGAGCTTTTCTCCCCAGGCCTCTACTGAAAATGGAAATATAGCCAGTTAGACTAGCCCAGTCAACAAATGTAAAATAAAAATAAAAACAATAAAATATCTGCTGTGACCTTGCTTTATTTTCCTTAGTGCTGTTCTTACATCTTCTAGGCTGGGCTCCTCTTCTCTCATTGTAGGCTGTGTCTGATGCAGTACACCTTCTGTGGGGTTTTCTTCATTCAGAAACTGCTGGAAATACTCCTTCCATCTGCCTTTGATGTCCTGTGGAATGCTGAGCAGGTTGTTGCTGGCATCCTTTATACAGGTTGTCTAACTATCTTCTTTGTCTTTCTGTCTTTGCCTACAACCTGATATAATTTCTTTTTGCCACCTACTTAGTCACTTTCCAGAAGCTGTAGAGTGCCTCTGATGCCCTGTTTTTTGTTAATGAAATTCCTTTCTTAGCTTCTTTGCTGGAAAACTCAGACCTGGCTAGGAAGGAATATTGGTTGGCTATCTCTCACTTTTTCCTGTATTCCTACTTTCTTTTGATGACTTCCTGGACTTCTGCATTCCACCACCAGCTTTCCTTATGTACCTTATTTCCATACCTGGCTTGGCCATATATCTGTTCTGTAGCTCCTCACACATGCTTTTTTGAGGTGCAGCCATTATTCTTCAACTCCACCTATTTCCTCCTCTTCTTGGAGTGCTAGAGCCCACAGTAATTCCTCGAACTGTTGTACTCTCTCCAGTCAGCTTCCAGGTCTTCAGCCTGTTCTCTGACCTTAGAGCCTTCTCTGACCACTGCTTGCAGCTGGCTGTGTCAACCAGTGGTTTATGCCATGGGCCGACTGTTTCACTGTGGATGACTTTGCAATCACTGATTCTATTCCAGTACCCTTTCCTTACTAGGAGAAAGCCTACACAAGTTAAATGTTGGCCACTCTTGTATGTGATCTTGTGACTCTCTCTCATTCTAAACCATGTGTTGGCTACTATCAAGCCATTTGCCATACAAAAGTATAGAATGGCCTCTCCTTTATTCCTGTTGCCCCACCCATGTGAACCCAGGCAGTCCTGATATCCTGTTCTGTCCGTCCTGATATGTGCATTCAAGTCACCCGTTATCAACATCAATTCATGTTGCCCTGCTTTGTTTAGTAGGTCTTGCAACTGCTGTCTAAATGCAGTCTTTTCCTCACAATCACAACCTTTCTGTGGGGCATTGGCTGAGATTATGAATACTACCCTATCATTACACTGGAGTCTGACAACCATGATTCTGTCACCAATTCTGATGACATCCCTTATTGCCTTCTTTTCAATGCATTTAGTTAAACCACTTTCACTGTAGTACTCAAACAATTAATCTTGCTTGAAAGAACCCTTCATAGCTTCAGGTATATATAACAATCCATACTATTGTTAGTAAGCCTCATGATTTTATTTATTTATTTTATTTATTTTACATTTGTTGACCGGGAAGGTCTGACTGGATGCATTTCCATTTTCAGTGGAGGCCTGGGGAGAAAAGCTCCACAGTTAAATGTTAAGCAAAATATAAGGTGCATACAGAAGCATTCAGATTTACATAGATAGTATCAAACGTAACATTGACTAGTAACACACCATTCAAGCTTAAAGCAAATTTACACAGATGGTACCAAACTTAACCCTGACTAGTAACATAGCACTGTAGCTTAAGGTTTAACATATTTACATAGACTGAACACATCTTTTACAGTTTTAGGTTGAGGCATTACATAATGGTGAACGCTATTAGTAGGGATTACATTAGTGGGCGTTCGAAAGACATGCATTGAATGGGCGTTCCTTCCTTGAAGGTTGGGTGTCGGGCTGGCAACTCGACACCATTAAAAAAAAAAAAAAAAAAAACAACTGCCAATCATTAGCAGACCAGAGTTCCGCTGTGGCGACCCCTAACCAGGAAAAGCCAAAAGACAAACAACAACAGTTGGGAGGATGACTTAATGGCTAAGGTGTTTGCCTTATAAACACAAGGTGCAGGGTTTGAGTCTCACAAGGGATAACTGGCTAGGCTTAAAATGGCTCGCAGGGGCAGTTAGCCTAGTACTAAACTATGAACCTATGAAACAAGTTAGCCAGAGTAAGGAGTAAAGCAATAAAGACAGCAAAGATTAGACATAGTAGGTATAGTAGCAGGAGAAGTGACAGTGATGGGAAATTGGATAACAGGTTAAGTAAGACAAGAAGGAGATGTAAGTAGCTTAAGTATAAAGTAAGAATAGCAGTGTAAAGAGAAAAGTAAAGTTTAGCGGATAGATTACAGAGTGTCCTAGCAGTGACATATGGGTATTGACTGAGGGGTTAGAATTAGAGGTGGAACTGGAAGGAAGCTAGAGAAGTTGCATTATGTTGGTGATGAAGCTGAAGTCAGAAGGTAAGAGGAAGGGGAGAGGGTGTGTGTGTGTGTGGGGGGGTCAGCCAGGTGGGGGCTATGTGCATATCCATGTGCGCTTTAGGTGTTCTTTCAGGACTATTTTAAATGCAACCTTTGAGCCTGCTTAGGTAATAGCAGTAGGTAGGGTGTTCCAAACTTTGCCTATGTAGTTATGGAAGAGGGAGTCCCCTGCTGTGTTGTTGGTCTGGTGACTTTGATTATTTTTTTGTCGCTACAGCAAAGTTGTCTAGTTTTTGCTTGAAGTTCTAATAGATTGACCAGAGCTGGAGTTTTGTCTGGGAGTAGTAGGAGATTGTGGGCAAAGAAAAGTTGATGATAGTTTAGGAGATTAGGGAATTCAAGCCAGCCAAGTTGTTTTAGGAAATGGCAGTGGTGGGCTTGGTATGGGGTACCAGTAGCAAATTTTGCAATTTGATTCTAACAGGTGTTGAGTTTGGCAATTTCTCTTTTGGGTAAGTTGATGAGAATGGGTGAGGCATAAAAGTTTGTGGAAAAGAGGTGAGTTTGAGCAATTGTTATCCTAGCAGGTTGTCTTAGAAATGTTTTATTTTTATATAGACTAACCAGTTTTTTGTGGATAACTTTAATGGTTTGATTTATATGCTGATCAAATTTGAGGTTATCATCAATGGTCACTCATAGCAATTTAGTGTGAGTGTCAGGGGAGATGACAGTCCCATCCCTGGACACAATATTAAATGGGTTGGGTATTGTGGTAGATTTGTTAAGTGTAAATAGCAACAGTTTTTTTTTTGAGATTTAGTATTAGGTTTTTGTTAAGAAACCAGTTTTTGGTGATATGGAAGGCATTTTGGGTTATAGAGAGGAGTTTCTGAAGATCATTAGTTGAACAGACAAGTATTGAGTCGTCAGCATATTGTATAACTGTTGCATCTTGACAGATGCTGTGGTGGTTATTGATGAAAATGGAGAATAGGAGGGGACCTAAAATGGAACCTTGTAGGACTCTTGTAGTGATGGTTAGCAGTATGGATAGGCTGTTGTCTCACTTAACTGCTTGTTGTCATCCTTGTAGATAGTTCTGAAACCAAGCTAATGCTTAGTTACTAAGGCTAAGATCAGTAAGGACTTGTACTAGGTTAAGATGGTTGATCATATCAAAGGCCTTTGATAGGTCCAAGAATATGGCAGAAGTTAGATTGCCTGTGTGTTTGTTTTGTTTGATGAGGTTTGTGAGAGTAGGGCAGTGGTTGTGCTATGAGAAGGCTGAAATCCATGTTGGGTAGGAGAGAGATGCTGGTTGTTAAACAGGTATGGCATAAGTTGGTGGTGTATACATTTCTCAAGTATTTTAGCTAGTGGAGGCAGGATGGCTATGTGGCGATAGTTGGTGAGGTCGGTGGAGGTACCGCCTTTATGGAGGGGGATAATATAAGAGGTCTTCCAGGTGGGTGGTATTGAGGTTTCTGAGATAGATCTGTTTAGAAGGATGGATACATGGAAAGGCAAGTTCATTGGCAGCCAATTGAAGGTATTCAGCAGGTATCCCATCAGCTGCTAGTGTAGTAGGTTTACGTTTGGATAGCAAGCTTTTGACATAGTCGGTAGGGATGGGTTGAAATTGGAAGGTTGTTTTGGGTCTATCTACAGGTTCTGAGTAATTAGTGGTGGTGGATATGGGCTGTTTTTGA